>NC_088922.1:27577500-27675000 GCF_038396675.1 Hydra vulgaris | reverse complement strand
GAATAAAGATGACAGAGTATGCAACTGCATGCAACATTTTATTATTTAG
This sequence comes from Hydra vulgaris, assembly GCF_038396675.1. Taxonomy (NCBI): domain Eukaryota; kingdom Metazoa; phylum Cnidaria; class Hydrozoa; order Anthoathecata; family Hydridae; genus Hydra; species Hydra vulgaris. The sequence continues at coordinate 27,674,951 of NC_088922.1, read as the reverse complement.
TGCTTTCTTAATAAGAATGTACCTTTCAATTGCAGTTATACCTGATTTACCATTGAACTCGTTTTGATTTGGTAGAACTTTTTAAAAATATTCTCGCAAATTGTTAAACTGCTCCATTATCCTCACTAATTTGTCTTAAATGCCTATCTAATGAGTAGAGATATGTCTCAATATCCGTTGACCTCGGAGCTCAGTGAATGATTCCACAGCAAAATATTCTTTAATTCTTTTTGCAGAAAATTTAAAAAACAGTGCAAATCAATTGCTAATTAATCCAAATCAATATCCTCAGAAATCAATGATTTTAAACCTTCCAAAAAAGAATTGGAAACTGTATGGAGCAGACATGACCCAACATTGATAATGAATTTTTCTTCTTTTTCAAAATCATTTTCTAATTTTTTTAAGAATAATTTATTGACATTGGGACCATCTATACTAATGGAGAGAATTGACTCTGGTTGCAGTTGAATTTTCCCTAACAACTTTTTAAAATGACCAAGAAGATCATTTTAAAGTACACCTTCCTACAAACAATGTCCCCAAGTACGATGTAATTATTTGATGAAAGTGATTAGAATGGCATGTGGCATAAGCGTCATGTTGTTTTTTGTCTGTGATGAAGTTGTTTCATCAAATTGAAATGTGAATGGCAAACATTTCAACTCATTCCAAATAATTTTTTTAATATAACGGACAATGCCAAACTGATTCATATATTTAAGTTTATCAGATTTTTGTTGATATGCTTTAGCAATTTCAATTTGAATTTGTCACAAATTTAGATTGTGATCTAGCTGATTTTGCATTTTTTCCTGTTTCTTTGACCAAATGTAGATTAATCTAGGTTACACCAGCTAAAAATGTTTATGTCAACAGAAGCCATGGTTAACAGACTCATTTGAAGCTTTTATCCATGAATTTTTTGTTAAGTGATTTTCTGCTACTAAATAATTTCTCTGTTCTTTTAAGTACATTGAGCGCTCTATTTTTTAGAATACATTTTAAAATTGTTTATATATATATATATGTAAATTATGTTAGTGTATTTTACAAATAGAGTGATCAATGTTCTTAAAGAACAGAGCAATAATTAATTAGTAAAAAAACACTTATCTAACTTTTATCTTCGACTTGAAGTTTCACCATTGCACCATTTCACCATCTTCCTGATGATCCAGCAATGGTGAAACTTCAAGTCGAAGATAAAAGTTAGATAAGTGTTTTTTTACTAATTATATATATATATATATATATATATATATATATATATATATATATATATATATATATATATATATATATATATATATATATATATTTAACATTATACAAATTTAACATAATATATATATATATATATATATATATATATATATATATATATATATATATATATATATATATATATATATATATATATATATATATATATATATTATGTTAAATTTGTTACATGTTTATGTAATAATGATTATATGGTTGTACATTAACTATGATTAATAGATTAATTAGAATTTCTAATACATTCATTACTGATTATAATGTACAGTACTGATTATAACAAAACCCCTTTCTGTATAAAAGTTTGAAAAAAGAAACTGCTGAATCAGAACGTATCTCTGTAAGTATTTTTGTAATTGATATTTTACGACAATTTCTAATTTAAAAAAGATCATAAGAAATCTCGATACAAAAATTACTTACAGAGATACGTTCGGATTCAGCAGCTTCTTTTATCAAACCTGCAAGGTTTTATATAAAAACTTAAAGAGAGGGGATTTTTTTATAACAAATGTATTAGAAAAGGTCATAAGATATATCGATTACAAAAAATACTTACAGAAATACGTTCTGATTCAGCAGCTTCTTTTATCAAACCTGCAAAAACAAAACCAGGAACAAAAACTTTAACACATTTATCTTCGCAAGCCATTTCGAATTAAATAATCATCAACAGTACTGATATAGTTTCGTATTTATAACCACTTTAATCTTACATCATTGCTTTTATTTTTTACAATATATACTTTTTATTTTGTAAAGTTTATAAAAAATTTCTAAAGTCAATGGGGATATAAATTTCCCCGAAATTTTCAACTCGGGAAATTTTCCGGAAATTTTGGAAATTTAAAGAGACATTTTATTTTTATTGTTATTATTGTTGTTATTATTATTATTATTATTATTATTTTCTTTCTGATGATGTAATATAATAAACTTTAACAAAGAGTTTCATACAAAAATAAAAGCCTATGCTTTTTGTTTTAAACAATATTCAATATAAACAGAAAAGGACTCAAGGAAGATAAGACTATTACCTCAACCTTTTCATATAGTCCTTTCGACAACCTTTTTTTAAAGTTTATATTTAATATAACACCTGTAGTTTTTTGATATAACAGGATTTTAAAAAAGTATATAAAATACAATATAAAAGCAGCCAACGTATCGAACTATAGACCCATATCGGTACTTTCTGTTTTCTCAAAAATCTTCGAACGTTTAGTTTATAAAAGAATCCTTGATTATTTTAAAATGAATAAACATTTTAATTTAAAACTATTCGGATTTCAAAAAAATATTCAATTGAACATGCCATTATTGAATTTTTTGACAAAATAACAGATGGTTTTGAAATAATAAGTTTACTCTCGCAATATTCATAGATTATTCCTAAAAAAACTAAAGTGGTACAGGGGTATGCAATAAATTATATCATTGGATAAAAAGTTATCCATCTAATAGAAAACAATATGTTTAAAATAAGAAATCCGGAATACTGAATATTCTGTGAGGAGCGCCTCAAGGATCGATTCTTGGACCACTCTTGCTTTTTATTTATCTTAATGATTTTAATAATGCATCAGTAAGACTAAATGCTATCATGTTAGTAAAAACCAAATGCTATCATTGTTAAAGCTGAATGCTATCATAGTTAAAACTAAATGCTATCGTGTTTGCAGACGATACAAATCTACTTTTATCTAAGTGCAATATTAATCAACTATATGGTGATATTAACATTGAATTAGAAAAAGTAAATGATTGGTTCAGGTCAAATAAACTTTCTCTTAACGTTGAAAAAAAAACAATATATTTAGTTTCATAAAAAAAACAAAAAAACAAGAAGAAAACCTTCCTCTAAAACTGCCAAAACTTATTATAAATTTTATAATTTATAATTAAAAACAAATATAACAAATTAAAAACAAGATACTATAAAGCTTTAGGAGTTATTGTGGATGATCATTTATCACGGCTCCCACATATAAAATATATACAATCAAAATTAATAAAACTATTAGTATTATGTATCGAATTCGCCCATTCATAAATTCACAAAGCCTAAAGCTATATACTTCTGCTTAATTCATTGCTACATTAGGTACAGTGCTACATATAGTATAACTTATAGAGGACCTTAGCTATGGAACTCTTTTCTGAAAGGCAATATAAATATGGCAAAATCATTAAATTCATTTCAGTATCAAACAAAAACTAACGTTCTAAATCCTACGGAATAATTTTTATTTTCGTTTACACAATTTTTTTGTTTTTTAAGCATTATATCTTCTTATTTACTGTTTATATTTTAGAATATTATATGTAATTTTTAATATTAAATGTTGAATATGATATTATATATTTAATTGGAAATTTGTATTTAAATATCTTCTTTTATGACTTTTTGTGACTATTAGTATTTATCAATATTATATCTCCTTTTTAACTACTTGTATCAATATATATATATATATATATATATATATATATATATATATATATATATATATATATATATATATATATATATATATATATATATATATATATATATACATAATTTTAGATTTTAATAGTATGCATTTTTTCAAAACAACAGTTTGAAAAAATGCATACTATTAAAATCTAAAACAAGCAAATTATTAAAATAACTGATCATATTTAATCTTTGTAATATTCAGAATCACCAAATTAATTAAATTTACAAAAAAAAATTATTAATTTTGAAAATTAACTTCTTTTTTTATTAAAACTAGTGAAACTTTGAAATAGTCTAATTTCGGTCATTCACGGATAAACAACGAAGGAGACAACTAGCAGTAGTATTGTGAAATGTTGATAAGTGTTGCAAATGTATAATTTACATGGCTATCTTTATACTATTAGGTAACCAAAAAAGTTCGTGCGGTTTTTGGTAATTGAATTGTTTTTAGCATTTTTTACAACACCCACATCGCACAAGGCAAGTAGCTTTGTTGCGTAATAGAACGCGTGTGTCACGCGCAGTTGCTGCATATGTAGTGTAGGCTTGTAACGAGCTTACAGGAAAGGTTTTGTGTAAAGAAAGGATGGCAACCCAACCAACGATTATTCGATCTTGCTTACTATTACGAGTTCAAACTTGGAAGGAATGCAACACAAGCGGCCAAAAACATCTGCACAGCATTTGGAGAAGGTACAGTAAGTGAACGCACAGCACAGAAGTGGTTTCAACGATTCTCTTCGGGAGATGAGTCCATCGAAGACCTGCCGCGTTCTGGACGCCCATTGTTGGTTGATGAGGATGAACTGAAGGACGCTGTCGGGTCTGACTCCAGCCAAACTTGCCAAGAACTTGCAGTGAGATTTGCTGTGAGTGTTGAAACCATCCGCCTGCATCTGCATGCGATTGGGAAAGCGTGGAAGCTGAGTCGGTGGGTTCCGCACAAATTGTCGATCGACAACAAGAAGCAACGGCTTACGATCTGCACATCACTCTTATCACGCCACAATGTTGAGCCTTTTCTTGATCGTTTATTGACATGCGACGAAAAATGGATTGTGTACAACAATACCAAGCGTTGCTACCATTGGTTGTCCCCCGATGACCCCATCCCAAAGACACCCAAGCCCTATCTCCACGAGCGGAAGGTTTTGCTCTGCATTTGGTGGACTACAGCTGGTGTGGTGCATTACGAGCTGCTCTTAACAGGCCAAACCATTACTGGACTGGTCTACTCAGCACAGCTGCAACGAGTTCACGACCTGTTGCTTGTAAAGCAGCCTGCACTGGTGCACAGGAGAGGAGTTCTGCTTCTCCACGACAACGCGAGACCGCACACCGCTCGCGTGACTCAGGACAAGCTCCAAAGCCTTGGTTGGGAGAGTTTGCCTTATCCACCATACTCGCCAGACCTCTCTCCTACTGATTTCCATTTTTTCCTTTCCCTGGGAAATCATTTAAAAGGACAGCAGTTCCGAGACCAGGACGCGGTTGAAATGGAGTTGAAAGCTTTTATAGACTCAAAGGACCGAGAATTTTTTAGAAGTAGAATAAATAAGCTTGTTTTACGTTGGGAAAAGGTTTTAGATGCTAATGGTGACTATTTTGATGAATAAATGTACTTACTTTTGTCGTTTTGTGTGTTTTTATTATATACGGAAAAACCGCACGAACTTTTTTGGTTACCTGATAACAGGCCGTGTAAACGTACAAAATGTGCGATAAACTGGGGGCCATTGTGAAGAATACAGCTTTGTGTTTTATGATTTATGTATCATATTAAATAAACGTTTTTAATAAATTCTTTTGAATGAGAAAACACAGATTTAACATTATTCAAGTAAAAAACAAATTTAATAATCATAACTAAGCAATAAAAAAGTTAAATCTGTGAAGTAAATGTTTTATTAGCGAAACTAGATTAGATAATTTTGATACAAAATAGATAAAATGCATAATTTAAAGTTATTTTAAATTAAAAACAGTTGGTTTATAATACATTCATTGAGAAACAGTACGAGTCTAGAAGGAATGTACAAGGGAGACAAAAATAAAATAAGTTTAGTAGATCATATGTTCACAAAAATCATTAGATTAAGTACAAATACAAATATAAAAAAATATAAAAGTTCTATTTACTTTGACAGCTTTATAAGTTTTTGCTTTGGTTCTTTTGATGATCTGGGATTATACAAAATACTATGGTTATTAAACAAAATATTACATAAAATTACTCCAGATTTTTTTTTCATTCTGAAACCATAAAAATCAGAAATTGACATAAATATATTACATAAAGACTTTCGACTTTATCAGTAAGTGGATGAAACATGGCATAACAAAACATGGTCCATTGACAGACATTGTCAAATGGTATGTTAAGACCTCCATGATTAATTTCTCTAACGTAGTCGCCATATTTTTCATAATAAAATTTTGTTCCTTCACCTGTTTCTGTTTTTGTAACATACCCAGAAATGTAAATTAGGGCTTTTTTAACATTTACATCCAGCTTTTCTTCCAGATCAGGTAATTTATGAAAAACACTTGATGAATCGTCATCAAATAAAAACTTGCACTTTTCACAATCATGACCTGCTTCATTTTCTGCAACTTCATCTATATTTACACCCACTTGCAAAATTAATTTGGTTTTAAATATTCTGAATTTTTCTAAAATTTGCTGAGTGTTTATAAAATAAGTCTGTTTGCTTCCCAAACATTTTCTCTAAAGGATCTGTTGTAAATTTACCAAGTACCACGTATCGAAATCCAGAGTTAAGAAGGTACTTGACAAGAGCAATCATACCTGAACATGTATGCCAAAGTGCTGTCCCTGTATCAACTGTGAGCTGACAATGACGCTGACCTTGAATACCAGTCATTTTCTGCGATGTACATGCAATTTTGTTCAAAAAAGTTATTCTTTTATCATTTTCTGTAGATATAACAGCTCTATCATCATCACGATAACGTAAGTTTGCATATGGTCCTTTAACATTAACAATCTTCCAAAACCTAAATATTATTTCAATAAATCGTATGGTACCATCTGAGTTACTCATGTTAGAACATGTCTTCAGTGCAGCTAATGTTTCGTCACAAAATATACGGAGACAAGTAGATACCTTTTGATACGTTTTGGTGCTATTGATACATCATTAAGTTTTGAAAGTTTAATTAAACTTCCTTTTTCAGTTTCATGTAAATGTTTTAAATCAGCCCATAATGCTGATTTCAATTCACCATCATCTTCGAACTTTAGAGTTTGAGTTTTCTCAGTTAGCCAGTTGTTTCGCACTGACTTTATTAAATGGACAAAGTCATAAAGTAAAAATATATTACTTTCTGTTCGCCATGGCTCCCTACAAGTAAACTTAGAGTAAAAAGACTGATTGATACGATTGTTATCACAAATGATAGCAATTAACTTTCCATCAGATTTATGAATACAATCAATCAAATGATTCACCTGCTCAAATAAAAATTCAGCATTGAGTTCAAATACTGGCAACATACGACATAAGTATTTTGGACCACCACAAATTGAAACCAGCATAAAACTTAGAACGGTTGATGCTAATGAGTCAGGTTTGTTTACCGCCTTTCCTAATAAAGACCCAGAGCAATATGTAAGAGAAGGCTTTACGTAGACTTCGTCTATTAATAAAATACATTGTTTTTCGTAAAAGTTCTTCGCTTTTTTAAATATCTCACTGATGAACTTAAAATCATCAAGAGAAGAATTAATTTTTGATATAAGTTTTTGAAGAAGTGAAATACTTGGAAGCTGGTAGTCTTGTCTCAGCCTGTCATATAGGGATCTTGATAACGAATAATACTTAAAACCACGAATAATCATTTTAGGATTATACTTTTTTGTTTCAATGATAACAGGACTCATTGCATCAAAATGTTCCTGAAGTACATAAACTTTGTTGCTTTTCATTAAAGTATTAAGATATCTCCAACATTCTTCAAGTTGTAAAATATGATTTAAATTTGGTTATTCTGTTTTTTGATAAACTTTGGATGGTATTTTTTACACCACAATGAAATCCTTCAAAGGTCAAATCATTCTTAATCTTTATCAAAACTCTGGGTATTGATGTATTTTTTTCAAAATCAGTAGACTGTATGCATAACGTATTGTTGGTGAAGTACCAAATAGAGCTTTTCAAAAAATCAAGACTGCCAGTTTCAACCTTATTTTTAAGATGCTCAAAATTGACTACTTTGTTTTGTTGATTGAAAAGATGGAGTTCATCTGGAATTATACTCCGCACTTCAGACAAAGTTTTATTTGTTCGAGATGGATCAGGTTTTGTAGGAAAAAGACTTTATTTCACACAAGTAAACAGTAAAGTATATATACCGTAAAATTGCTTAAGTTCGATCACTTAAGCTTTGAACATTTATTTATCACACATAAATAAAAAAATTTCAATTTTTTTTCTTGAAACATACAGAAAATTATATTGATAATTGATATTGTAAAAATAAAAAAATGAAAAATAAAAACTAGTACTCAATATTTTTAAAATAAAAACATCTACTTTGAACAGACTTTCAATACCATCTCATTAGTTCGGTCGCTATGTAAATACTAATAACGTATCACATAGTTAACGTCACAAATAATAAAAACTAATATTTAAATATTGTTTTATTGCAAAATTATGATATAAATTTAGGTAATACCAGTAACTAAGGGGGTCGTTGCCCCGGGCTCAAAAAAAAAAGTCTTTTGGGCCACCAAAGAAAACAAGAAGGAGCACATAAAAAAGCCTTTTTAAAAATAAGTAGAAGTATTTTTAATTTCTATTGTAATCAGTTAACTGTTTTATTACTTTGGCCATTCTCACATTTGCTACGCCACTGGTAAAAAAAATTTATTTTTCAATTAATTTAAAAAAGTTTTTTCAATTAATAAAAAAACACTACGTTGCTTTAAATGAGCTTTGTGTCTTTATTGGCAATTCTTGCATGTATTGTTGACCATAGTAGAACAGCAAGATCCACAGAACCAATTGTTGCAGAATTCGCAACACATCTATAATTTTCGTGGAGCTGTTACTTTATGTCCAAAAAAAATGTCACAAGCTTAATATTATTTAGAACTCAAAGAACCGTCAGTTAATTTTGAAATTATGAACAAATTTGTTATTCAAATAAAATACCATGGTGTGAATCCATCATAAAAATGTCAAAATTTACAGGTCAATTTACAGGTCAAGTTGTTGGTAAATTATCATGGCTATCTTTATACTAACAGGCCGCGTAAACGTACAATAAACTGGGGTCAGTTTTATTCAATGTTAAAAAAGCGAGAAGTTAAGAAGTTCACTGGAAGAAATAAATTGATAAAAAGTTTTTTTCAAAGGAAATCGTTGTACTTACGCTATATTGTATAAGATAGAAACGTATCGATTGTTTTTATAGTTGATATAAAGTTTTAAAAATGCCAAAGAAATGTTGTGTGATGAGTTGCAATGGCAACTATAATAAAGAAAATAAAGAAAAAGTGTTTCGGTTACCAACTGATAAAGAAGAACGTGCTCGATGGACTTCTGTAATACCACGGGATAATATACTATATATATATATATATATATATATATATATATATATATATATATATATATATATATATATATATATATATATATATATATATATATATATATTGTAGTAATTATGTGAATATTTCTTGTTAAAGAGTGCTCGATACCAAAGTAGAGCAATATATAGTAAAAAAACTAAATAATTATAACTTCGATTTATTTAAAACATTACTCCGAGTTTCACGCAAATAGCGATCATCAGACGTTACAAATCTTATTTTATTAATATTTACCGTAAAACAGGGTGAACAGAAACAATTTTCAACTTTGGTTTGAAAATTTGCATATTTGTAGTTGTTCTACAAACAATTTTTTGCCCTAACACAGGTCTCTGTTAGATCTATTTGTTTATAGTATTTAATTTTTTAATTTTATTTAATTTTAAAGAAAAAAAATTAAAACATGATGTTTTTATTCACCCCGCAAATGGGGCGAATAGAAACAGTACTTTAATTTCATGTTTTTTTCTATTGAAACAAATCGGGGGTGAATGGAAACAGTTAAATATGGTATTTTTATACTGTAAATGGATAAATACTAATTTATTTCTCAACATAATGGTTTGTTTCAGTACATAAACAAAAGAAGTTACATAACTGTAAGGAAACAAATTGAATAGGTAGACAACTACCGTATTTACCAAGATTAAATTATGATTAATAAAATATGAAATCAGACAGATCATCTTTGAAAAATATCATGCCTTTGAATCGCACACTTGAGCAAAATACTGGGGAGGATAGTTTTAGGATGACGTCGTTTCTGGAGACAAAAGATTGTTTTTCAATTATGGTAAACTTGTTAGTTTGTTAAACTCTTTTCAAAAATGTTCCAACGAAACCATCGTCTTCAAGGTAAGCAACCTTGCATATATAACATCTAAAAGATGTTTTTGTGTTACCATAAACTTTGACTAACATGTAGTCATCTTCATTGATGACGAGGTTTTCGCCTGAGGTCCTGTCAGTACTTTCATCTAGATTAAGGTAATCTGAAGAGTCACTATCCTGCACTGAAAATTCATCTTCATCATCTGATGATAACTCTAAGAAGTCTTTTATAAGGAATCGTAGAATTGTAGTGTCAATAGGATAGCCTCATCTTTTATATGAATAAGTAAGCCTCAATCTTTTATATGAATAATTAAACTATGTTCTGTACAGCTATTTACTTTTAAGAACACTACGTATTCTGACCTGTTCAAAGTGGATTTGGATGAACACTACGTATTCTGACTTGTTTAAAGTGGATAAAAAAAACACAAGAATCGTGTGGTAAAATTCAACATGACAAACAAACAGGAACCAGTGCTGCCAACCAAACAAACCATTATTTTACTTTTAGCCTAAGTGCAGCAACCTAAAAAAAATAATGGTTGCCAATATTTACCCATAGTTAAGTAGGAAATAGATTATATATTAAAAAAATGAAGTTTCTGACAGATTTGTATTTTTAAATATTTTCTTTTTGTTTTGACTATTTGAGACTATTTATATTTTTAAATACTATATATTCTTTATTCACTTTATATATTTTTAAGTATTATATCTTCTTTTTTGACCAATTTAGGGTATTTGCACTTTTAATTAATATATCTTCTTTTTTTCTCTATTTTTATATATTTGTACTTTTAATTAATATATCTCTAAATATTATTTAACTTTTTTACTTTTTTTTTTCTTGGTAAATTTTCTATTTGATTTATTGACTATATTTTACTATTATTTTTAAGATCTGTAGGGGCTCTATGAAAAGATTAGGTTGGCATTTTGCTATCCATATCTTCTTTGAGCCCCTGTTTTATTTATTATTTATATATTTGTAATTATATTTTATTTTTTGTGAAAGGGAATTTTAGTTTATATAAACAGCGAAAAAAAAAAAAGTGGCACACTCGGCAACGCTGAAAGAGGCGTATGAAAACATAAAACTGTTGCTCAGTTCTTTAAATTATGACCAGCACAAGTGGTTGATATGTGGGGATTTAAAGATCATATCCGTCAATTTGGGGCTCCAAAGATGGCATGCGGAATTTCTATGTTTTTTGTGCCTATAAGATAGCAGAGCTGACTTTGAGCATTATGTCAAAAAAGAGTGACCATCAAGAGAAGAATTCACCCCAGGCTACAGTGCCAAAGTTACAACCTTTGGTAGAGGCACATCGAGTTCTTCTACCACCATTCCATATAAAATTGAGTTAATGAAAGCTTTTATCAAGAGTATGGACCATAGTGGCTCTTGATTTCTATATTTGTAAGATAAATTTCTACATAAAGGTAAGTTGACTTTTATGTAGAAATTTATCTTACAATTATCTTTTAATAAAGCAAAGTTGACTGCTGGTATCTTTGTTGGACTGCAGATCCAACTGCTTACATCTAAATTGACCACAGTTGAACTAGAAGCCTTATATGCTTTAAAAAATGTTGTCAAAAATTACTTCGGTAACTTCAAGTCAAACAGCTACAAAAGTCTTATTAAGAAAATGGTAGCCAAATTTCCAGCTTTGTGTTGTCGCATGAGTGTCAAATTACACTATTGGACTCCCACGTTGACTGCTTTCCTTCAAATCTTAGTGTATACGGTGAAGAGCAGAGTGAAAGATTCCATCAGGACATTTGTGCAAGGAAGAGTCAATACCAATGTTAATGAAATGTGAATATTATGGGTGACTAATCCTAGTGCTCCTCATAAACTAAAATCACTGAGGAGACAAAAGAGTGATAGATAATAAATGTAAGCCTACTTTTATATTGCGCTTTGTTTGATAGTTTTGTAGTTTCCAATAATATTCTAAATGATTGAAGTTTATTATACGTTGTATATTTTGTAGCTGGTTTATTGACTTTTTCTTAGATAACTATATAGAAAAAAGTCAATAAACCAACATTTAACAAAATATCGAACTGCATAAAATCTTGACGTTTTGCAAAAACTTGGATACATAACATATTTAGAATTAGCATGAAAGTTAAGCGAGAAACACATATTTACATGTCTGCAGTTTTCATAATATAAATTTGTAACCAGTGTTATTTGAAAAACTTTTGTAACTCTTCTGTTGCTCAACTAAGGATACAGAAACCGTACTAAGTTTTAAGGTTTTAATTTTTTTGCAAATATTTGGTATTGTCTAATATTTCGCAGCATTTTCGTAAAGTCAGGGTTGCGCATGAAAAGCTAGTGTTGCGTTAAATAAATTAAGTAGATCGTTAAATAAGTAGACAGTTCTGCGCGAGCGTAATGCAGGCGCAGATACAACGTAAAGCTTTCGTAAGGTTTACGCAAGCGTAATGCAGGCAGGTTAAATCTAACGTTAAATAAGTAGACAGTTCTGCGCGAGCGTAATGCAGGCAGGTTAAATCTAACGTTAAATAAGTAGCCTTTTTCCCGTTAGGTTTAAATTCGAAAAACAAAATAATCATATTTTTAAATTTTTTAAAGCTATATAATTAAAGCACGTTGCTAAAGTGGCGATAAATACCACCTCACTAAACTTTAAAATTTGCTAGAGTGGCGGTAAAAATGATGACGCAAAATACCGCCACCTAAAGTTAATATTTTGCTAAAGTGGCGGTAAATACCGCCGTACAGAGCTGTAAAATATGCTAAAGTGGCGGTAAAATGCAAATCAAAGCAAACCATCACAAGTAGTGGATATTTTACTTAAGTGGCGGAAAATACCGCCACAGAATTATTTATCTTGCTAACAATACGGTTTAACTAATCTTAAAATATTGATGAGTGTTAATAAAATCTAAGTATAAAAATGATCAAAATACAAAAAATGGCACATTTTAACCTTTTTATAATTCTTTTTGAATTTATAAACATAAGGTAGAAAAGTTCTTTGTTAAATGAACTTTTAAAATGTAAATAATATTTTAAACTTGGGTCAACATGTTTAATTTTTGCAATTTAAACATTTTTATCCTTGATTGATGGAACAATTGCTCCTTGATGGATTATACAATTGCTCCTTGATCTACTATCCCTAAATAAGTACTTTGAATACTTACTTAACATAAATACTAAACGTGCGTAGCCCGAAAAAATAGACTTGAATTTTTTCTCACTCAACGCCAGTTAAGTGAGAAAAACTCTTCTGGTTTTTATTCTTGGTGAGTAGGAAGACAATGAGCTCTTATCAGGCCTAATATCGAACTAGCAAATTTGGCGGCTCCCTATAGGCAAAAGTATTGTTAATATGTTATTGCATATTTTAATACTAAATGAGGAGCTTATTTACCAAACGCGCTGAGTCCGAGTAAATTGATTTTGATTAACCAACTAAAAGTTAACTATATATAGTTGCATAGCAACCAATATTTTCTCAATCTATTTTTACGACTAATAGATTTCAATATAGGGTTAAGTTCCAGCCCCATCTTTATAATTTTGTTTGAAAAAAAAAGTGTTGACAAATAGGCCTATGCGACAATCATACACTGTTAGAAAATTAATACATTCAGCATTGAGGGCATAATTTTATTTCTAATAAGTAAAAAATGCACAGACAAAGATGAAAGAAGGTAAACGAATTTGACAAAAATTCAGCAACTTTGACCAAATTTCAACCGTGAAGTTATCATATTTATAGGTTCTGGAATCGGAAAATCGGAAAGAATTATTCATAATTTCAAGAATTATTCATAATCAATTATTTATAAATTTAAACTTTGATTGCAAGGTTAATTCTTAAGTCAATTTAAAAGCCGACTATCTAAATATTGTAAAGCATAAAATGTTTTAATTAAGTTAACTTGATGATGTAAACCTTTTAATAAACAATGATGTAAACCTTTTAATATAAATATCTTTTATTTCCGGATGTATGAATTACATGGCTGGAATAAGGTCTTACTACCATGTGCAGTTAAGTAAAAAATAAAATAAATAAAAGTGACTCAGTATTATCTCGAAACTAAAATAATACTTTTTAGAAGTATATTAGTAACTTAAAAAACATAACATTATCCTAGGTACTTAAAATTTTATATTTTTACATCTAAACGCTTTTTTTATTTTAAAATTATTCATGTTGTACTAGCAGTAAGCAACCCGTAATACGGGTTTGTAATAATTAAATAACAATTTAACTTGATGTATTATCCGAAAAATATAAAATATAAATTTATCTATATATTGGCTAAGATAGATAAGGCTGACATTGTCCAGGTTTTTCCGCTGAAGAACGCTATGAAAGTTTTAATTAGTTTAACGTTGTGCTCTCCTCTGTAAAAATCGGGACAATGGCAGCCTTATCTATTTAGTGTAATCTTTTTGGTTTTGCTTGCTTTTATTAGTCTTGGCATTTATTAAAGACCACGTAACCAAAAATATTATGTTTTTTTTAATAACAGCAAGTACCAGAGAAGGAAAGCCAAGTACAACTTACCAATACCTGAAAAAAAAAAGATTGCCTTGAACTACAAAAGCATTATTTTACATATTTATTATTGTATTTTAGAATGAGTAAGCTTATTAATAAAGGGGAGCATTATTTTACATATTATTGTGTTCATGAATTAGTGACTCGTAAAACATTTCTTAAACATGGTCATAATCAATTATGGTACCAAAAAATACGTAAGAGCTTAGTAATAACAGAGTGTTCCATTAATACTCACCTTTATTAATAAACTTTCGTTAAACAGAGAGACAGACGGTGTTTCAAAGGCACTGTTAAAAACAAGTTACAATAAATTATTATATTCATAAGTTATTGTTTTTAATGACAATGGCAAAAAAATATATTAGCACAAAGTAGCTATAGCTAGTGAACGGAAACTTTCGGCTTCGGCCGAAATGTCGGCCGAAACCGAAACCGAAATTTCTGCTTCAACAATTTTTTTACTTTTCCTGTTTCGGCCGAAATTTCGGTTCAAACCGCAACCGAAATGAACCAAAACTTTTAAAAGATTTTTTTTAAGTTTTAATATAGAGTGGGATCATGATCTAATGATTTCCTAATTGTAATCGTTTGTTAGTAAATCAATTTTTAGTAATAGCAATTGTAAAAATTTTAACTGAAATCACGTTACATAATAGTTTTAAGTTACTCTTCTCAAATCATTCTTAAAATGAATTAACATTTAAGTAAAGCAACCCAAACCAATAGTTTCATCAAAAGTTTCTCAGTGCTAAATTTTACAATTGAAAATAATCGATAAAAAACTGTTTTATGGAATCATTTTACCGTAACAGTTAGTGATTTCAAATACGGAACTTGCAATTTTAAAATATCTCGTGGATCGCACAATCCAAAACTTCAATCACTTAGCGGACTTTCATCACATTTAAGAAGTGGTTTACTCTAAAAAATATCCTAACAGAAAAAGCAACACAACTACCGGCAGTCCTATAAATCTCAAAAATTGATTCAAGTTTATAGAAGGTCTGAAGTTTCTTGTGCTACTGTGGCGCAGAGGTCAGAGCGCTTGCCTTAAAAGCAGGAGATCCAGGCTCGAAACGAGCTTCGGATATATTTTTGCGTCACGGTAATGAAGGAGGCGTGAACTTCCTGGTTAAATGCACTTCCGCGGTGCTGTGACAAAACCTATAGGTCTTCTTTGGGCACCTAAATAACAAAAAAAAAAAAAAAGGTTTATAGATTTATATTAGAAAATAACAATAAAAGCAAAGTTTGGTTTAGCAAAAGTAGCAAAGAGATTCCTTAGACCTCCACCAACATTTGCCGAAGTTAAAAGGTTGTTTTTAACTGCTGGAGACGTTCTTTCAAATGAAAGAAACAGTCTTTTGCCAGAAAACATAAAAAAAAAATGTATTTCGCAGAGAAAATACTTCTATTGTTACCTTTAATTATTGAAATGTCTTGACATATTATAGTTTTTACCAAACTATGTTACATCGCGATTGCTTAGATATATGTAAAATAGTTTTTTTTTTGCTTAAATTTGGTGATCATGAAAGGTTCAGGGATTTTAAACATTCATTTTCAAATTTCGGCCGAAATTTCGGTTTCGGCTACGGCTTTACTGAACCGAAATTTCGGTACTTTCGGTTTCGGCTTAAATTTCGGTTTCGGTCGATCACTAGCTATAGCACAATTAACCGTTAAAAAAAGACTTTTTTATATTACCTCAATAGCTTAGAATCCTGATTTTTTCATAACTGTGAATAATGGTTAACACAGTAAATTTCATATCATGTAAATTTACTAAATTAAAACCATATTTCAACAGTAAGCAAACTAATAAAGCAATGACAACTAAAAAAAAAAAAAATGATTTCATTTTAGGATAATTATAATCAGTTATATGAAGGTTTAATAAAATTTTATTAGTAAAAAAATGCGGTTACTTATATTAGAACAAAAATATATACAACAAATCTGATAATAATCTAATTAATTACATTCATAAAAACGAAGTTATTATAATAATCTTTAATTTATCAGTCGTGATATCGAAGAATATCTGAAAGTAATGAGTAAACAATCTTGCTTTACATACTGCTAAGTAACACCGTTTTTAAAAAAAAAAAAGAATATAAACATATATAAACTTTGAACATATATCTTATAAACTATTAACATTTACTTTATTACATATGAAAACATACTTGTCATAAACTATTAACAACATTTGAAAATAAATTTGTGTATTTTTTTTACCACACACCACTATATTGGGTTGCAGACAAAAAGTAATAAAAAGATTTGGTTTACCAGATCTTTTTTATTACTTTAACTTTTTAATTATAGCCATAGCATTTTCATAGTTTTTTTTAAGACTTCCTAAGTGAATAGAAAATTATAACGCACCCTGATTGAACATTATAATTGTTACCAAGGTTGCTTACATCTTCATGTAAGACATCATATTGCATGCTTCTCAGTTTGCTTTGTTCTTTCTATGAAAGACACTGCTCTTCAATTTTAGCATATGCATCAGCAGCATATCGCTGAAATAGTTTCTTGCCATGGTTTCTAACCAATGTTGTATGTTCAGGGTTGCAAACCAATTATGCCATTTCTTGGAAAAAAAAGTGAATAAGCCATAGGATCTAAGTTAGCTAACATACTCAATATAATATAAAGTAGTGTAATTGGATTACACTAATTTCCATATTTTGCAGAGATTCTGAAGTCTTAGGCAATAAGGATGAAGGCTTACTTGTTTTAGTACCAAATATTTTGAATGCACACTGTTTGGTTGCAGCTGGTCTGCCACGGACTTTTGGTATTGTGCCGAAAAATAATTCTTCAGTAAAAGGTTTTGGAAATGGACACCGCTCATTAAATTGAGTTAATGCAACACCATTTGTTGAAGCCTCAGTTGTTTTAACAGTTGATGCAACATCAGTTATTGCAACATCAGTTATTGCAAAATCAGTTATAGCAAAATCAGTTGATGCAACATCAGATGATGCAACAATGGCAGGGTCAAAACTGCAATTAACAGTTAGTTGTTTGTCTAAGACATCAACATATTTTGAGGAACCTGAAACAATTGCATTGCTGTTTATTTCTAAATGAATTGACTCAATGTTTTCTAAAGCATTAAAGGCTTCTTCTGGAGTATTATTAAATATTTCTGCTGACGCTCAATACTTTCGTAATATAATGGAAATGTTTTCTGCGGCTGATCAACTACGTAAGACGCAATTTCTTTCATTAACAACATTAATGAATTGAACCTTGAGGAACGTGACAATTTTGGAGCAACACGCGGAATAGAGATGGTAGTGCTTTGTGAAACATTGGCCAAGTTCGGAGTATTAGTAGACAAGAGCCACCTGCATTATTAATACTTAATCATTGTTGATAATATTAAATGTAATATTCAAAATGATAATATGAATACAAATTAAAGTTACCAAGATGGCCAAAAGAGACAAAACATACCTGGAAGCAATTGTTTCTGGTCCGAATAAGTCTATTTCACAAGCAATCCATACTACAAACAAATGACGACAAGGTAGCCCCATTTCTTTTTGAAAATTGCATGAATAGTAAAAATTAAGATCTATATAATATGCATTATGCATAGAAGGGCTGGTTACCACAAACCCTGATATGTTATGGTTCTAGTATATTAAAAGAAATGTAATTAAATAAAAAACAAGCTATAGGAAATATTATTATAATATAAGCATTACTTATATGAATAAACGACATTTTATTTGCTTCGTTAACAGTATACCCATTACGACAAGCCATTTCCGCCTCATTCTGTAGTAAATGAGAAGAATAACGAGTACATGTCTTTTCTAATAAAGAAGATTTGTTGAGTGTAACATTTTAAAATGTATTTTCAAAATTCCGATGAGCAGATTCCATAGATAAGAGAGAAAAACATACCCAGTAAATTGTTCACTAACACATCATTTCAATTTTTAAAGAAGAAATTAATTTCTTTAGAGTACCATGGAAGCTTAAATAATGTCAATAATATGTATTGCTATGATGGCCTTTTTCAAAAAACTGGATTACAAGTTACCAGAAGCAGGATATTAACATAGTATACAAACATTAATTTTAAGTATATAGACAAGTATAATAAACTTTTGCACACAAGAAAGAAAGAAAAAACAATTCTAGAAAACACAAGCTTTTAAAAAACTAAACCTCTCTATTCGATAATTTGTACGATTGCTAAGGTGACATTCATTTTTGCGACCAAAAGCTGATATAGAATCTTTATATGGTATCCAATTTTTCATAATATATTGGTAAAAACATGATATATCTTTTTAATTTTCAATAGCTGAATTAAACTCCAATTCAGTATTGGTGTTTAGCATCTTTTGTGTATATTAAAAAAGGTAAATGATAGAAAAAATCAATATACAAACAATAATATTAATTAAAATTAGTTGTCAGATCAATCATTGAAATGCTAATTCATCAACAAAAAATCTTGAAAACTTTTATAAAAATCTAAAAATCTATAAAAAAAGCTTTAAACTCTTATTATTCATTTTGAACCATAATTATAAAGACTTACAAGACAACAAAACTCATTCTGTGTCAGATCTAGACGTAATAGTTTGTAGGACGTATAATACACAAGTTTGTTGGACGTCTTTTAAACGTCTTAAGGACGTCCTACGAACTGGTGACGTCTGGGAGACGCTGTATAGACGTCCCATGGACGTCTGTGCCCGCTGGGTTATATTACTTTTTTGTTACGAAAATGTATGTTTTCATTAAATTTTTAGCGTTCCGATGAGTAATATTTTATCAAATATTGATAAAAATTAGCGTCATCTTCGAGAAAGTAGGCCAACAGCAAGAAACTTATCTAAGTTAGAATAACTCATGACACAGCAGAAAATAGGCCTGCTAGGATTAATACCTGCCACCTTGATACTAGTATTATTTTAAATAGATTTTGATGTAAAACAGATTTTAATGTAAATAAGTTCTTTTTATTCTTTAAATAAATCTATAAATATAAATAAAAGTAAAAACTGAATTTATTTTCGTAAATAACAAATAATACACGTTGCCCTGTTGAATATGAAATTTTATGGATGGTTAAAAATTGAAATTAAACTATTTTATATAATTAAAAAATAATTATTACTAATCATAAAATTTTTAGAATAACAAACTTTTTTTGTTACTTAAATATTTTTGATACCATTATTTTTAGATGAACAAGGAGTTTGCAGCAATTACAGGTAAATCTCTCTCTCTCTGGGGTTTCTTGGTTGTCTTTTTATCAACAGATGCTGCTCTACAATGCAACAAATATTCAGAACGTATCTATCATATATAAATACGACAAAGGTAAGTTTCAATAGTTATTAAATTAATATACAACATTTGACAAAATTTAATTTATTATCTTTTGTAGATAAAATGACCGAGTTATCATATTTAGTGTTCCTATACCTATTGATACCACCACTGCAAGATGGTTTAAAAGTTCTTAAACTTGGAAGAGATGCAGTATCTAATCTGATGTTTGTTGAGCAGAATGAGGTAATTTTGAATCATTCAAAATTGTCTTGTCACGCAATACTTTGAAAGTTGTTATTTAAATAATAAATCTATTTTTTTTTTTGTTCATACATTTGCTTGAACATGTTATCCAGATGAAGTTTCAATTAGAAAAAGTGCTGCTTTATCATACTTCTTGGGGGCGTTGATATAAACGTTGCAAAAAAGAAAAAAAAATTTATTTTAATTTTGAGTCAAGTTCACTTTAACTTAAACCATACCTAAAGTAATTAAAAATATTAAACCTAAAAAAACCATCACTACCACCAAACTGTTTCAAATTATTTTTTACAAATATTCGTGGTCTTCGAAGTAACTTTAAAAAAACAACAGAAAAACCTAATTAAATACTGTAGTTTTTTTGTTTTTTTTTAATTTATTTCATTCCTACGCATTATACATTATTACTTTGGAACTGGAATCGACGATGTCAATAGCAACATAGTAATTAACTGCTACAATGAGCTTAAATTCCTTTATTCAAAATTTTTAAACACTCTATAAAAGAATATTTCCTTAAAAACTAAAAACTACTAAAGTAAAACCTATACTTAAATCAGGAGATGCAAGTGAAATAGGTAATTTTATACCAATATC
Organism: Hydra vulgaris; assembly: GCF_038396675.1. Taxonomy (NCBI): domain Eukaryota; kingdom Metazoa; phylum Cnidaria; class Hydrozoa; order Anthoathecata; family Hydridae; genus Hydra; species Hydra vulgaris. The sequence goes on along the minus strand of NC_088922.1, from coordinate 27,653,989 downwards.
AATACTTTCAACAATCTCTAAGATACTTGAGAGAATTAATCTTTTTTTTGCGAATTGGTTTATTGAAAATAGAGAAGTAGGGATACTGTTACAAAATTTTTGGGTGTTTTTAGTGACGAAAATCTAAATTGGAATAAACATATCGCTTATTTAGGTAGTAAAATACCCAAAAGCATAGGAATAATATACCAGTCATTAAAAAAACCACTACTCAAACAAATCTACTATAGTTTTGTATATAGTACCCTGTTAGAGCCTTCATGCAAAAATAAGCTTGAACGATTCAAAATGACTCATCGTGCACCTCATATCTTGAATAAGTTTTTACTAATTAATTCAAACAACATTGATTTAAAAAATTGACATTGCTTCAAAAAAACTATTAAAAAGAGTATTCTAAAGTATAAAAATTTAGTTAGTGATTTTTTCTAAATTTATTTTCTGCAAGCTTCTTAAATAACTTCTTGTTTTTCATTATATAAATGTATTTTCAACATTGCATTAGTAAAAAATGTGTAAATATTATTAAAAAAAAATCAAAAAAATTAAACGATCTTTATAAAAATATATTTGTATACTTGTTATTTTAATACCATTACAATAAGACGATTTTATGTAAAAATTTTATATATTATTATAATTACGGCAATGTAAAGCGGTTCTTGATGATGAGACCATTTGGTCTTCTGCAAGTTTTCCGCGTTCTTTCCACAGTGTTAGAGTTTTTTTTTTTAACATGATTATTTCGCCAACTACAATAAATACAATTTATATATATATATATATATATATATATATATATATATATATATATATATATATATATATATATATATATATATATATATATATATATATATATATATATATATATATATACAGTATCGGACAAAACGAGTGCAACCAAATAATGCTAATTTAGTTTCTTTATATAAAAGTGCTGCATTTTTTCAATTTAGAGAAATAACTATGTAACTGTTTAGAGACAAAGTTCTTCAAGTTTTATTCATCACAAAGTTCATTATTTGTACACGAAAATTAATAAATTAATCAAAAGTAATAAAAAAAGTTGATTTCCTTCGAGACAAAACAAGTGCAACTCGACAAAATGTTGACCAAGCTGTATTTCGCTATCAATATTTCGTGGCGAATCCTTTGTTTTCGATCACAGCCTTGCATCTTCGAGGCATAGATTCGATCAGGTGATCAATGAAACTTTGTGGGATCGCTGCTAAGGCCTTTTGGATTTGTTCAAACAGTTGATCCTTATTACGAACACCTTTACGATTAATTCTGCGGTTGACGATCTCCCACAGGTTCTCGATAGGGTTGAGATCCGGAGATTGAGGCGACCAATCCATCACCGATAGGTGGTTGTCTTGAAACTTTTGAAACTGCTTGACTACTTTTGCAGTGTGTTTCGGATCGTTGTCTTGCTGAAAAACCCATTTTATTGGCATATTCCATTCAGCATGAGGTAACATAACATTTTTCAGGGTATTTTTATACATAAAACGGTCCATTATTCCATCGTTTCGATGTATTGGACCTAGACCGTTAGCAGAAAAACACCCCAAGACCATTACATTGCCTTCACCATGCTTCACGGTCTTATGGCAGTAACGTAAATCGAGGCGTTTTCCGGCCGGTCGACGTACACGGCAAATGCCATCGCTCCCAATTATGTTGAACTTCGATTCATCACTGAACAGGACAGTTCGCCATTTCTCCACATTCCAGTCAATATGAGATGTAACAAACAGGAGTCTTTTCTTCTGGTTTTTTAGTGAAATCAGCGGTTTCTTTGCAGGGCGTCAAGAAAACAATCCGGCTTCAACAGTACGTCGTCTGATTGTTCGGTCCGATACAGGCAGCACTAATTGCTTTTGTATCTCGACTGATGATATCCAGGGATCCTTCTTGACGGATCTGACGATCATAGAATCCTCTCTAGAAGTGGTGGAACGCTGTCTTCCATCTTTGTTATCTGCTGCCAACTTCCCCGTAGAACGATATTTGGATCATAGTCTTGATACGGTCCATTTTTCACGCGATATTTATCACAAATACTTTTTTGTGACATTCCACTTACGTAATCGTCAATAATTTTCTTTCTTAGTTCCAATCCAAGACTGTCGGGAGCCATTTTTGCACTTGAAGTCATAAAAATAATTTAAAAAAATAATCACGCTTCTCAAGGCATGGTATTATTGTATCATCACATGGTAAATGTAAGACGGTAACGTCTTACATTTACCATGTGATGATACAATAATGATCTGTGGAACACAACGTCTTGGTTGGATGTGGACTGTATTGATGTAATGAAACACTTGTTGTATTTCACTTCTTGTATTGATGTTCTTCGATAAAAGACATTGATAAAACTCACTTCGATAAACTGTCTTGATAATACTGACTGATTGACTTCCATATACTGACTGAATTACATGTCGATTTACATGTCTCTTAAAATGAACCTGTGTGAACCTGTTCTGGAAGATTCTAGATGCTTCTTTTCGATGCTTCTGGAAGCTTCTGGATGCATCTGGATGCTTCTGAATGTTTCTGGATATTTCTGGATGCTACTGGATGCTTCCAGATGCTTCTTCTGTAAACTTCTGGAAGCTTCTGCATGCTTCTGGAAACTTTTGGAAACTTCTGGATACTTTCTTTAATTATTAAAAAACTTCCGTGACGTTGACACCGACCAGACTTAAGAAAATGAAACAAACCAAAAAAGTTGCACTTGTTTTGTCCGCTCCAAAATAGTCAACGAAATTCTGCCTGTGTGCTGTCACCTGTCAGCTGATTGGTCATGTCATGGCATGCAATGACTCTAGACTCCTGAACTGTTTGCTGTGGTAGTATAGTTCGTTTCGTTTTTAAGACATGTAAAATTAGGAACACTTTTTACCATTGTTCGATGTTAGTTGCAAATGTTTTGTCCAATACTGTATATATATATATACAAAAAAATTAGTAATGGCTGGAGCACGAAAAAGACATAATTCTGTCTTATCACCCATCCCCATTTTCATAAAATCGTGATTTATAAATATATTATTATATTGGCGTAAATATACAAAGTAATAATTAGTAATTGATAAAATGCTTACATTATCCGCAGTTGCAAAAAAACGATTATATACTTATATTTATATTGAAGGAGTAACATCATTAATAAACTTTGTTATGGTGGATTGTTTAAGTTATCTTGATTTTTTATTAGAGCTTTACTTTATTTAAAAGAAACATTGAAAATCTAGCATTGTGAGATCCATAAGTAAAAACAACCGTTTAGATTCTTTTTTAAATCTATCAAGAGTGGTTTTCTTTATATTTATATTTTATTCATTTGGTTTTTTTTTGAATTAATCATTTCTGTACAACCACTTTGTAATATTTTGTTTATATTTATATATTCACTGTTAACGAAACTTTATTATGTAATTACGAATTTGTAATATCAAGGAACAAAAAATAAACTTAAATAAAAAATAAGCTTATTTGCCAAAAGCGCAGTATTCAAAGGCAGAATTGAAAAAAAAGTTGCTTACACCACAGTTCTCGCTGAAGTAATTTTTTTTCAACATTTGTATTGTCAAGATGCATCATTAAATGTGTAGTTACGGTAAACTTTACCATCAGCCGGTCTCAGAAACATTAAACTGAGTTTTAGAGCTGTAGCCTCATTAGGAGATAACAGGAAGAGTTGTATAACCGCAATTAAGAAGGGACAAGTAAAAATCTAAGGGTAAAGTCAAGAAGATCCAGCATTCATTATCCTAGATAGGAAACAATGTAGCACAGATTTATATCTACGCCAGTCTAATAGATAAAGAAGGAGTGCGAGGCTGGTCAACTGAATTATTCCGCTACACTTAAAGTTTTTGCCTTGTAGGCTTTTATAAGTCAGTTGCTGGATGGAGTTAACATCTGACCAAGATGAGTATTTTTAATGAGGCACTATCTCTAGCCTTTACTCAACCAAGAGCCGCAAGAAAGGAAAATTTCAGATCGGAATTTATTTTTTCTAGCCTTTGCCGATAATAGAAAACCTTACAAGGCAGCAGGACATGAGGCAGGTAGACCAGCGGATTCAGCATTTTTTGGTTTTTTGAGAGAGATAACTTTTTAGATATGAAACAAATTCCAAACATTTGTGTGTATATACTTGTTTCAAATAAGAATGCTTTGCAAAAGATTGCGATGAGCGGAGCCAGAGAAAAAAAAAGCCAAAAAATTTGCCTCTCCTGCCCCAAACGTGTGAGCAACAAGTTGACACAATATTTTTTGTACTATTCTTAACTAGATTTTTATTCATTGATAAATTTTAAATTGCAAAGTTTAATATTTGAGCGTTCAAAAATTATGACCATATAAAGTTTGAACCCCCTCAATTTGAAGGGGTTACATATTTTATATGGTCATAATTTTTGAACGCTGAGAGATTATACTATGAAGCTTAAAATGTATCGATGAATATAAGAAAAATAAAAATATTTTATCAACATGTCGATAAAATATTTTCGGGGGCAGGTAGGGGCAAAAATTTGGGGCCTTACGTATTCCCAGCCTTCAATCATCGCAATCTTTTGCAAAGTATCTTTATTTGACATAAGTATAAACATATAAAAGTTTTAAGTTCGGTCTATATCTGGAAGTTAGCTATCTCAAAAACCAAAAAATGCTGGATCCGTCTCTAGGTAGTACGTGATTGCGATGATCCTGAACCTGTGTATTTTAAAAACTGTCTTCACACTGTGGACGCTGCTGGAAATTATATTCGGTTAGAGAATGTCTGTGTTTTTTAATAAGTTTAATGACTAATATAGTTATGTGGCTAAAATCAACTCTCAGATTATTAATAGCTGATGGTCTTGTTAGTGGTCTATGCGGTTTTGAACACAGAGAGATAATACCAGGAAATAAGCCAGATATAATTTTCTATGCAACTGTTTAGTGTCTGATTATATTAGTCTATCCAATTTCGTTGTTGCCTTAATATCTTTTGAAATTCAAAAATAACTATGACATTGAATCTGTTCAATTGTTCGTTGGTTTACTATAATCTCAATAGATTCCCAGTACAGTTTCTAACTTTTATTGTAAATTAGTATAAAATTAAAATTTAAAAAAATTAAACTTATCAGCTTATCACATTCCCAATCTACCGTTGTAGTCGACACGTCGAGCCTACTAGCACACTCGATCTTATTATAACAAATAAGCCAGACCGTGTAATCTTCATTAAACAAGGCGATTCTCTTGGTGACACTCCAATGGGCCAAGCACACTGCTTCATCGAAGGTCAATTTGCTGTTGCATGCCTCAACAACTTGCCTACTTTGCCGCTAAAACCTCGACTCATTTGGAGTCGAGCAAACTACGCAGAAATATCAGCACATATTGCAGCTGTTGAATGGGAAACAGTATTCACTGGACTAAATGCAAACGATGAGTACCAACTTCTAGCAAACGTGTATAATGAAACCACTAACCTACACATTCCATCAACTACCACTCCCTTTACAGAAAAACAGGAGCAATGGGTAACACCAGAACTTATTGAGGCAGTCAAAGCTAAACGCACCTCTTGGGCCAAATACATTAATGCAGGTCGAGATACGCACAAATTTCTCAAAATATCGCATCGCACTGCCTGCAAAAAAGTTAAAAAAATGGTCAAAACTGGTAGGCAAAAGTACGAAGAGCTACTCGTCAGGGATTCCGAAAGCAACCCTAAAGGCTTACATGCATATGTAAGAAGCAAGCAGAGCGTCAGTAACAACATTACATCGCTTGAAACAGTCAATAGCAACACCACAACCGATACCGGCGATATAAGCGCATCGTTAAATAACTATTTTCAATCAGTCTTTGTTTTAGAGCCCGAAGGTTCAATGCCAGGCTTTGAAAGTCGTACTAAAGCAGTTTGTGTCATCGATCCAGCAAGTTTCTCTATCGATATAGTACAAAAATGCCTAAACAACCTTGATGAAAGAAAATCAACCGGCTACGATGAATTACATCCAAGGGTCCTTAGTAAATGTTTAGCTACCTTTGCCAAGCCTCTTTCGCTTATCTATAAGTGCTCGTTTGCAACTTGTGTAGTTCCTGAATTATGGAAAAAATCGAATGTAACACCTATTTTCAAGAAGGGGAGTAGGCTTAAAGCACCCAACTACTGGCCAGTCTCGCTCACTTCCATACCTTGCAAAATTATGGAAAGTATTTTACAAAAAAGAATAATGGAACACTGCGTTGCTTATGGTCTAATTTCTCCAAATCAGCATGGCTTTGTTCATCGTAAGGGATGTGTATCAAACCTTTTAGAAACTCGGGATATCATGACGGAAGCAACTCACTGCAGACACGCAGTAGACATCATTTACACAGACTTTGCAAAGGCGTTTGACAAAGTACCACATAAACGCCTTCTTCATAAGCTGAGAGCGTACGGTATTCAAGGCGCTCTTCTTGACTGGATCGCAGCTTGGCTAAGCAATCGATGTCAACGAGTGGTTATAAACGGCATTACTTCTGAATGGAAAGCAGTCACTAGTGGAGTGCCTCAAGGCTCGGTCTTGGGCCCATTGCTATTCGTAATCTTTGTAAACGACCTGCCGGACAGTATTACTCATCATATAAAACTGTTTGCCAACGACAGCAAAATAATAGGGATAATTAAAAAGGAGTCGGACAACATCACTCTCCAAGATGACGTTGACAGAGCAGTGAAATGGTCACATATTTGGCTCTTGCATTTCAACGTTGAGAAATGCAAAGTAATGCATGTTGGGCACGGATGTAACAAGTCAACGTACAAATACTCAATGTCAAACGTCGACGGAACCCGTCGTCCTCTCGAAGAAACCGCAGTCGAAAGAGACCTTGGTGTGATGGTCTCGAATGACCTTAACGTTAGACCGCAAATAGAGTCAGCCGCATCAATAGAAAATAGAGTGCTAGGGCGACTCAAAAAAATATTTCGCAGTCGCAGTTTTTATTTATGGCGCACTCTGTATCTCACTTACATTCGTCCCATCTTGAGTTTGCTGTACAACCCTGGTCACCGCATTTAAAATCAGACATTGCCATTCTCGAGCAAGTCCAACATCGAGCAACAAAAACAATATCGACAATTAAACACATGACCTATGAAGATCGACTCCAACGGCTCGGTTTAACAACTCTTGAAGAACGCCGCAAAAGAGCAGATCTTATCGAGCAATTCAAAATCACTCGTAAACTCGAGCTTGTTAGTTTTGTCGTTCCGCAAAAAATTTCAAAAAGTAAAGATAAGTATATTCTAAGAGGCCATAACCATAAATTAGAACTTCAGATGGTAAAAAACTGCGAGGAGCGGTATAACTTTTTTTCAAATAGAATTGTCGCCCCATGGAATGCGCTTTCGCAAGAAGCAGTGAACGCTCAATCCATCAACGCTTTCAAAAACAACATAAGAAAGTAACTTTATAGATACAATTGCTGCTTTGTCTGTAGCTTCTGTGTCTCCATGTTCGTCAGCATAGGGGGGCCTGGTGTAGCACCTCTTCATCAAATTATAAATAGATTTATGTATTTGTATTTGATCACTGAATAATAATAATAAAAAAAAAAGAAAACTTTTCTATTTTTTTTTTTATCGCATTAACAGTGCTCTGATAACATCTATTTTCTAATTACTTTCAATGTAATTTCTTAGTTATTTTGTGAAAAGCAAAAGTAATTCACATGGGATTCAAAGCCATTCATCTAAAGTTTATTGCAGATTTTTTTTAAAATAAACGTCTCTTTGTATTGCTTTCCCATTCTACAAACGACATGTCATTATTATTTGTATATACACTCTTTTGAACTAAAAAGAGCTTTCTACTAAAATGAATGCTAGAGGAGCATCATTTTGAAATACAGTACACTTAAAAAATATGGATTGTGTCGTCATTATTACCTTGTTCTGATGAAAAAATTGCTCCATCTTGAGATATAGGTAAAATATAAACTTTGAGATATAGGTAAAATATCAACTAAAAAACCAATTTGATCATTATCTCTATTAACTCGCTCAGGATATACAACAACTAAACTTTGCAAAACATAAGCATTTTTTGTTTGCACTCATATTTCTTGATTCAAGTAGACTCTCCCTTTTTTTGTTTAAGTATTATTTTTTACATTGAGTTAAAAATTAACATCGAACTATAAAATACATTCCTGACCAAAAAAATGCTGGTAGGCTTAAGTTCTGCTTAAACTGGTTTAGCGTCATATTTTCAGTTTATAAAACAATATTGTGTTGTGTAATTTATCTTTTTTATAATTTTTATTTGAGTAATTTAATAAAAATTTCCTTGCGTTATGTTGTCTGACTTTTTATTTAGCACATTTTAAATGCTAGGATATAAAGGTGTTATTTGGATTTTACATATTTGCCATTTATAACTAATATAATAAGTTCGTTATGTATTATAAGAAGCAAGATGAAGGAAGCGAATTCAAAAGAACTGATGTTCGAAGAAAAAATCTTGAGGAATAAGAGTTTTTTGGAGCACCTAGGAACAGTCACAGAAAAAGGATGAGACAATTGAATGACGAGTAACACGAGAATGAACTTTAGCAGATGGCATAAGAGATGCTAACTCTTTAGAGCCGTGTATATTATAGTATTTATAGAAAAGAGAGAGAAAAGCAACATTACGCCGACGTGATAATGGTTAGAAGTTGGCTGCAAGAGCAGGTCCAACTATGTTTACAATGCATTTTTGCACCTAGTCTCAAAGAGAAAGGGCATCATTAGAAGATCCGCTTCAGATATGGCAACAGTATTCCATGCAAGGACAGATTTGAGATTTATAGAGATAAAGAATAGAATCCTGAGTAAGAAAGTGTTGAGCATAATAAAGAGATGCAACCTTAGCAGATATTAATTTTGCAACGCATTTGATATACGGTTTCCAAGAAAGATCGGAAGTAAGAGTTAATACTAGAAGATGACGGGAAGATGACTCATCGAGTACATTACCGTTCATAAATATAGGAAGATCGAAATTATTGCGATAACAATTGGCTGAAAAAAATTGGGCTTTATCTAAATTAAAGTTCACCAGCCACTGTGAACCCCATGCTGTAGCAGAAGTGAGATCCTTTTTAAGCTCAAATGCCCCCTAGAAGCAATCAGAGAGTGTTGGCTTTTTATCATGACAAGAATAAATGGTAGTATCATTAGCGATCAATGCCACCTTAGATATGAGAATATCTGGAAGATCGTTAATGTAAATTAAAAAGAGTATAGGGCTAAAGATTTAACCTTGAGTAACCCCTGAAGTTACAGAGTATGAAGAAGAGTGCTGTCCATCGAAGACAACTTTTATGTTACAATTAAAAAGGAATCAATAATCTTAAAGATGTTACCAGATACACCGTAAGTAGAAAGTTTATGGAGAAGACCAGCATGCCAAACTTTATCAAAAGCCTTAGAAATGTTAAAAGCGAGGCCTTAAACTCTCCACCTCAATCTAATGCACGATAAAATCTATCGGTTATTACTGTTAGCAAATCAGCTGTAGAACGAGAAGATTGAAATCCATATTGATGATCTGAAAGTAAGTTGTTAGATTCAAGATGAGAGATTAAGTGTTTGTTAATTACAGATTCAAAAACCTTGGCTATGATAGAAAGAAGACTAATGGGTAAACAATAGTTAGACGAGTTGAATCGCTGTCCAGAATTTTTGAAAATAGGGATAACAGATGCCGCTTTCAAAAAACAAGTGTTTATCAAAGTCATGTTTTCGCTTGCCGAAAACAAGACTTTGATAAACACTTGTTAAATAGTTTTGAAAGCATGGATGACAGCTCCGAAGAACACTTCTGCAAGACTGCAACAGGTATGTTGTCTGGACCATAAGCTGTTGAAAAGTCTAAGCAAGAAATCACTTTAGATACAGAAGCTGGAGCGATACGAATGTCAAGCTGTTTGACGGCTATATCAGGTAGAACGCAATTAATGGTATCAAGAGATGATATTGATGAAAATTTCTTAGCAAACAATTCAGCTTTGTCTTTAGGTGAGGTGACAAAGTCTGAACCATATAAGAAAGGTGAAATAACAGATTTCCCAGCTAGCACAACCATAAGGGAAACAAATGGGAACCATATGGGATGTCTAACGGGAACAATACGGGATTTGGCCGCATGATCTATATAAGGAACATACAGGCTAAATAAAAAAATTAAAAAAAAAAAAAAATTTATTGGCTGCTATTACTTTTTTCCCCTATTAAACCCAGATTTTTCACGGATATACTTTATTATTTTTTTACTATGTATAACTTGGATTTTTTATACCTTAAATTAAGGAAAATTCGATTAAAGCAATTTTTTTCATTTTGAACGAATTAAATGATCAATTCGATCATGATAATTTTTCATAAAAGTTTTAAAAGCTAAATGTTTTATATGCAAATTTAAAACACAAGGACATATACATGTATGTTTTATCAATAAAATAAACTATTATTAAATATATAAATAATATATATACAGTATTGGACAAAACATTTGCAACTAACATCGAACAATGGTAAAAAGTGTTCCTAATTTTACATGTCTTAAAAACGAAACGAACTATACTACCACAGCAAACAGTTCAGGAGTCTAGAGTCATTGCATGCCATGACATGACCAATCAGCTGACAGGTGACAGCACACAGGCAGAATTTCGTTGACTATTTTGGAGCGGACAAAACAAGTGCAACTTTTTTGGTTTGTTTCATTTTCTTAAGTCTGGTCGGTGTCAACGTCACGGAAGTTTTTTAATAATTAAAGAAAGTATCCAGAAGTTTCCAAAAGTTTCCAGAAGCATGCAGAAGCTTCCAGAAGTTTACAGAAGAAGCATCTGGAAGCATCCAGTAGCATCCAGAAATATCCAGAAACATTCAGAAGCATCCAGATGCATCCAGAAGCTTCCAGAAGCATCGAAAAGAAGCATCTAGAATCTTCCAGAACAGGTTCACACAGGTTCATTTTAAGAGACATGTAAATCGACATGTAATTCAGTCAGTATATGGAAGTCAATCAGTCAGTATTATCAAGACAGTTTATCGAAGTGAGTTTTATCAATGTCTTTTATCGAAGAACATCAATACAAGAAGTGAAATACAACAAGTGTTTCATTACATCAATACAGTCCACATCCAACCAAGACGTTGTGTTCCACAGATCATTATTGTATCATCACATGGTAAATGTAAGACGGTAAGCCTTGAGAAGCGTGATTATTTTTTTAAATTATTTTTATGACTTCAAGTGCAAAAATGGCTCCCGACAGTCTTGGATTGGAACTAAGAAAGAAAATTATTGACGATTACGTAAGTGGAATGTCACAAAAAAGTATTTGTGATAAATATCGCGTGAAAAATGGACCGTATCAAGACTATGATCCAAATATCGTTCTACGGGGAAGTTGGCAGCAGATAACAAAGATGGAAGACAGCGTTCCACCACTTCTAGAGAGGATTCTATGATCGTCAGATCCGTCAAGAAGGATCCCTGGATATCATCAGTCGAGATACAAAAGCAATTAGTGCTGCCTGTATCGGACCGAACAATCAGACGACGTACTGTTGAAGCCGGATTGTTTTCTTGACGCCCTGCAAAGAAACCGCTGATTTCACTAAAAAACCAGAAGAAAAGACTCCTGTTTGTTACATCTCATATTGACTGGAATGTGGAGAAATGGCGAACTGTCCTGTTCAGTGATGAATCGAAGTTCAACATAATTGGGAGCGATGGCATTTGCCGTGTACGTCGACCGGCCGGAAAACGCCTCGATTTACGTTACTGCCATAAGACCGTGAAGCATGGTGGAGGCAATGTAATGGTCTTGGGGTGTTTTTCTGCTAACGGTCTAGGTCCAATACATCGAAACGATGGAATAATGGACCGTTTTATGTATAAAAATACCCTGAAAAATGTTATGTTACCTCATGCTGAATGGAATATGCCAATAAAATGGGTTTTTCAGCAAGACAACGATCCGAAACACACTGCAAAAGTAGTCAAGCAGTTTCAAAAGTTTCAAGACAACCACCTATCGGTGATGGATTGGTCGCCTCAATCTCCGGATCTCAACCCTATCGAGAACCTGTGGGAGATCGTCAACCGCAGAATTAATCGTAAAGGTGTTCGTAATAAGGATCAACTGTTTGAACAAATCCAAAAGGCCTTAGCAGCGATCCCATAAAGTTTCATTGATCACCTGATCGAATCTATGCCTCGAAGATGCAAGGCTGTGATCGAAAACAAAGGATTCGCCACGAAATATTGATAGCGAAATACAGCTTGGTCAACATTTTGTCTTGAATAAAACTTGAAGAACTTTGTCTCTAAACAGTAACATAGTTATTTCTCTAAATTGAAAAAATGCAGCACTTTTATATAAAAAAACTAAATTAGCATTATTTGGTTGCACTCGTTTTGTCCAATATATATATATATATATATATATATATATATATATATATATATATATATATATATATATATATATACATATACAAGTGTTCTTTGCAGTATTCTTCACGCTACATGTTTGCTGCTGCACTATGTACATTCTATACTTCTTTTCTGTGTTTGATGCTGCATTCGAAATTCGTTCTTTTCGGCCGTCTTTGCCTATATCTCTAACATTACCAAACCAACCAGAAAGTGTTTCTTCAAGAAGTTTTTTTTTGATAAATTTAGTTTTGTTTCAAAGTTTGTTTTGTAGCATATTTTATCCAAAAGTATAGCTTAAGGTGGTCTTGACATATTACTATAAAATATTATGATTTGATTTAGTAGGTATAGGGGAGACCGGGGCTAGTTGGCTCGGTTTTTACTCTATGAGCTCTGTAGCAATAACAGCACATTTTTTGAAAGTGTAGTCTCAAAGAGTATGAATTTGGGTAACTTATAAAGTTTGCATCCATTTAAAAAAAAAATTTTTGGGGCCTTCCCGGGCCCTCAAAAAAAATGTTGCGCCAACTTACCCCACCACGGGTAAGTTAACGCAAACTATAAAAATGATTAATAATGTACTATTAATTGCAAAATTATTAGAAATTTTTTTACTATTAATTTTGTCAACAATTTTAAGCCCAAAACTTAATATTACTTTTAGCTGGTACCAATTATTAGTACGTATAACAGCCAAAACAGTAGCCCACTTTTTATCTGTTAATAAAAAACCTAAAAAAATTTCTTTGTAAGAATAAGCTTTTTAAATATTGTTAAAAACTAAAAAAAAAAAAATTAAATTAAAAAAATATATATTTTTTTCCATAGTAAATTCTATAAGCAAACTTACCCCGTGAAAATTTTGTTAACTTACCCCAAAAAAAGCCTTTTTTTTTCAATAAACAGTCTATAGATCCTGAAAAAACGGCAACTTTGAAAAAAAGTCTGACTGGATATAGTAAACCAATTGTGATTGGAACTTTTATAACTATTTTTTTTGTAAAGTAAAAAGAAAGCAATGTTCCAAAAGTTACGTTTTTGTCCAAAAAACACATAAATCTTAATATCTCCCATGCGCATACGCGAATCCTGACAATACTATAGTAAATGAGGAAATGGTCAACTAAGAAGGTCCTGTGAAATTTTTGTCAATTTCTGATGAAAGACTCTGAAGATAAACGCAGTTCGTCAACTTACCCCTTCAGCCAACTAGCCCCGGTCTCCCCTACCTTGTAAATCAAATCATAATGCTTTATAGTAATGTGTTGAGGCCAACTTAAGCCAAACTTTTGGATGACCTTAACTGGTCATTTTTTCAGACACTTTAATTCTTAATAAGTCTTAAATATATGTGAATAGTTCAAGATTAATTAATGACATGGGATAGGGTAAAAATACCAATGTTCTTTTTCACAACACATGACAGTAAAAAAATTAATATACTCAATAAAAGAAGAAAATAAGGAGAGCATATGATAAAATATATTTACAAAACATTATTTGAAATAGCTGCAATGGCTGAAATGGTTTTTTATTTTTTGGGCCAGTTAGGTTATATTTTTGGGCCAGTTTATTAGAAAATAAATACTTCATGTTCCCTCTTACAAAATTTGTTAGATTCGTGCCACCATTTATATAAGGATCTGAACCTGACAATAAAATTAAAAAAACAAATTACAAAATCAAATAAGTAAATTAAGGTGATATATTATAGTGATTAAAAAATTATTATTTTTTAATTACATGATTTAAAAAAAAAGAAAATAAAATCAGTTAACATTTAAGGGTTGTGCAAGCTCTGTTTGTGTCTTAAACATCTCTTCAACATTAGCTGTCTCCTCTGCTACTTTACCCTTTTCACAGACTTCTTTCTCATTACCTACAAACCACATTTCAAAAATTATAACACTACACTTAGCTTATACACAAATTATTTTGAAAGTAAATTGTAGTTAAGGGGTAAACAGATTCTATCTGTTGACCAGCCTCGCACCCCTTCTTCATCTATTAGGCTGGCGTAGATGTATTTTTAATACATTGTTTCCAGTTTATAATGTTGAATGCTGGATCTTCTTGACTCAATGCATCGGTTTTGCTTGTGTCTCTGTTTTTATGACTAGGCAACTCATTCTATTATCTCCTAATGAGGGTACAGCTCTAAAACTCAGTTTTATGGTTCTAAGGCCGGCTGGTAGTCAGGTTTCCCGAACTCTGTGGTAGCTCTCAGAGAGGCTGATTCCATCAACAGTTAAAAAATATCAAAGTACTAACAGTGCCATGTTTCGCATGGATGGTGTCCCTGTTTGTACTTTTGGTGTGCATTGCGAAGGCCACATTTGGAGCCCTTTGTTACGGCTTAGGGTTTATTAATAGTAATGAGGCATTTGCTTGGGCTATTAAACGGTGTTCTGAATACTATCTACGCTTTGAGTCAAGTTTTTCAATCTAATTTAAAAATGAATAAAGTACCAAAAACTATAAAACACAAAACTTCATCATTATCACCAAATTCTCTAAACCTATCATTCACTAATATTCGTGGTCTTCGAAGTAACTTTTCTTCTGTTGAGTCTTATCTCTTGCAAAGTTCACCAGACCTACTTGCTCTTTGTGAGATAAATTTGAGTTCAGCTGTCTCATCTTGTGATCTTAGTGTTGATGGTTATCTTCCTCTAATTCGTAAAGACTCCAATAGTCACATGCTTGGCCTGGGCATTTACATTCGTAAGAATTTACCCATTTGTCGTGAAACTAGGTTTGAATCCACATACTATTCTTTCATGTGATTTCGTTTAGCACCACTTCACTCTATTGTCTTTCTTTTTGTTCTATATCGCTCTCCTTCATCTCAAGACTGCACTCTTTTTGACGTTATTTCTGACCATATTGACCAAGCCCTCTCTCTTTATCCATAAGCTAATATAGTTGTTTTCGGTGACTTTAATGCTCACCACTATAAATGGCTTGGCTTTAGTGTCAGTGACTCTGCAGGCATTAAAGCCCACAACTTTTGCCTTTCTCAATCCCTAACTCAAATAGTCAACTTTCCAACTCGCTTTCCAGACAACCCGAACCATTTACCTTCTCTACTCGACTTATGTCTTGTTTCTGATCCTAGTCAGTGCTCAGTTTCTCCACATTCACCCTTAGGTGCTTCTGATTACAGTTTGATCTCTCTAAAACTAATATCTCATTCTTCTTCATCACCTGAACCCCCTATTATCGAACCTCTTACAACTACAGTAAAGCTAACTGGGATTCTTTCCGTGATTTTCTTTGTGATGGCCCTTGGGTAGAAATCTTTCGTCTTCCTGTCGACAAATGTGCTTCTTACATAACTTCGTGGATTCAGGCTGGCATGAAATCTTTTATTCCCTCTTGACGATTCCAGGTCAAGCCTCACTCTCCTCCATGGTTTTCTTCACACTGTGCTGTCTACCTGTCTAGACTCTTCTACAGCTTGTGGCCCGGACAACATACCTGTTATTGTCTTGCAGAAGTGTTCTCCGGAGCTGTCGTCTATACTCTCAAAACTATTCAAAATTCTGGAGAGCGATCTGATTTGTCTAACTACCGTCCCATTAGTCTTCTTCCTATCATAAGCAAGGTCTTTGAATCTTTAATTAACAAACACTTAATTTCTCATCTTGAATCTAAAAACTTACTTTCTGATCATCAATATGGATTTCGATCTTCTCGTTCTACAGCTGATTTGCTAACAGTAATAACTGACAGATTTTATCGTGCATTAGATGAAGGTGGAAAGGTAAGGCCATCGCTCTTGACATTTCAAAGGCTTTTGATCAAGTTTGGCATGCTGGTATTCTTCATAAGCTTTCTTCTTATGGTGTATCCGACAACATCTTAAAGATCATTGAATCCTTCCTTCCCAATCGTAGCATAAAAGTTGTCCACGATGGACAACACTCTTCTTCTTATTCTATAACTTCAGGGGTTCCTCAAGGTTCTATCCTTGGCCCTATACTCTTTTTAATTTACATTAACGATCTTCCAGATATTCTCACGTCTAAGGTGGCATTGTTTGCTGATGATACTACCATTTATTCTTGTCGTGATAAGAAACCAACACTCTCTGATTGCTTGGAGGGGGCATTTGAGCTCGAAAAGGATCTCACTTCTGCTACAGCATGGGGCTCACAGTGGCTGGTGAACTTTAATTCAGATAAAACTTAATTTTTTTCAGCCAATCGTTATCGCAATAATTTAGATCTTCATATACTTATGAACAATGATGTACTCGGTGAGTCACCTACTCTTCATCTTCTAGGATTAACTCTTACTTCCAATCTTTCTTGGAAACCATATATCAAATCAGTTGCAAAATTAGCATCTGCTAAGGTTGCATCTCTTTATCGAGCTCATCACTTTCTTACTTCGGATTCTATTCTCTATCTCTATAAATCTCAAATCCGGCCTTGTATGGAATACTATTGCCATATCTGGGGCGGATCTTTTAATGATGCCCTGTCTCTTTTAGACAAGGTGCAAAAACGCATTGCAAACATAGTTGGACCTGTTCTTGCAGCCAACCTCCAACCATTATCACATCGTCGTAATGTTGCTTCTCTTTCTCTTTTCTACAAATACTAAAGAGCTAGCGTCTCTTGTGCCTACTAAAATTCATTCTCGAGTTACTCGTCATTCAATTAAGTGTCATCCTTTTTCTGTGACTGTTCCTAAGTGCTCCAAAATCGCTTACTCGTCTAGTTTTTTTCGTCGAACATCAGTTCTTTGGAATTCGCTTCCTTCATCTTGCTTTTTTGATTAATATAATTTGCAATCTTTTAAGTCGTCCGTCAATCGTTATCTTGCTCTACAATCTTTATCTTTTCTTTTTCAGTAACTTCCAACTTTATTTAGTGGCTGCTTGCAGGTTTGTTGGAAGCGAAGATCTTAAAAAAAAAAAAAAAAGTTAGTATAATGTGTATAAATTAACTAAAACATATTCATAAACTAAAAGGTATTCAGTGATGAACACAGAGTTTACTGAAAAATCAAAAATGGCAAAATCAACCAGCAAAAATAAACAAAAAAATAGTTTGTACTATTGCATCTAAAACAGTAAATATTTTTTTATTTTAAATAAAAAAAAACTAATACTGGTTTAATGGTCTCTAAACTTGTCTGAGTACACCAACAGCATAATACAGACCAAAACTTACCTGCAGCTGCTAACAATCGAAGGGAGTAAGTTTTCCAATCTGTTTCAGGTTCAGAACATACTTCTGTGCCCTACTGACTTGGCTGAAATTTGACCATGGAGGCCAAAAGCATTTTAATTCTACACTAGACCATTTCAAAATTGTATATAAAAAAAATAATTTTTAAATTTTAATTGGGCCACCCTCTAATTTGATGTGGTTTGTGGTCAGGAAAATAAGTTAAAAATTGTAAGCTTAAATAATGTGTTTTAGTGACTGCTCAAGAGAATTGTAAAATAAATGGTGAGAAAACAGTAAACATTCTTATCCCATAAGTTTGATTGAATATAAATGTTACAACATTTAATAAGTGTGTTATACAATGTGTTATTAAAGTTTTTACAACAGTAATGAATGATCACTTGCTATTCTGCTTTAAAGTTTTTCTTTAAAGGAATGGTCATGAGCTTTCTGTGATATTCAACAATCTGAAATATTTACTGCCGTTCAGCTTCATCAAGTGTTAGCACATCATTGAAGTCTGTTGCTAACTTAACAGCACACTCAGCACAGTCATTGGTGACTCTCATGCTTGCTATTTTTGCTTGGCAGTGAGATAGACAGGACAGAAAACCCATGCAGCTGGATTATAAGTAAAAAAAATAGGTTCAATTTTAGGCGTAGTAAACTGTTTCATTGATCTTTGAGTAACAAAATCTGACAAAGTCTTTTCCTGAAAGTTGTCAACTAATTTTGAATCAACTCTTCTGAGATCAGTTTTCATCAGTGGTTTCTTCAGAGCAACAACATAGCCTCTTTCTCACTATTTGGAACCAAGTCAAAAAATAATGCAAGTCTAATCAAATTTTCGCTCAAATACCACATATATCTTCTAATTTTTTTAATGGCAATATCGACTACTTTTTTGAAGTTAAATCTGAACTGCAAGTTCAGATTTGACTTCAATGTCAGAAGTCTCAACTGTACTATATTGGGTAGTGTCAATAAGTGATGCCTGCAGGCTAAAAAAAGTAAACGTTTATCATATGCCTGGTGAAAGATAGTAATTGCACCGGCGTTAACACCAGTGTTGGAACTTGTTGTGTCAATACAAAGACCTGCCAGCCAATCTGGAACATCTTTCCATTTTTCCAATACTTCAACAACCGAATTTCCCATAAGCTCACCAGTAACCATGGAATGTTTAGGAATGGCCAATTAGTTTTCAACATTTAAACCTGATATAAAAATTGTCATTCTGTCAGCCAGGTTTCCATATGTGTCTGGTAGAATTTTACTGTCAAAAGGGCAACTTGGGGGGTATTTGGCACAAATGTTTCTTGAAAGTTTTGAACTATAGATTTTCTAATTGTTTTACGAACTCTGTATACTGAGCTTGCAGAAAAAGTCATATCTTTTATGTCAATCCCAACAGCTTTGAGAACTGGCCCAACAATGTGCATAGCCTGTACCGATGTAGTTTTTGTACGATCAAGACTAGCTATAAATAATGAACTATCAATAACACTATGTGGTTTGGGTGCTAATTTTTTATTTTGTTTAGTTAGAGTTTCAATAGGGTGGTTTTCTATTATAACGATCTTTTTAGACTTTTGCTGGTGATACTTGCTAAATAGCAGCTCCTCATCACCAGTTTCTTCATATTCTGAATCTGAATTTTTTCAACCGATCCAGTCTTGATATATTTTTTCACTTCAGTTTTTTCTGCGATATTTTTCTTGGAAATGTTGATACACTCGTTCTTTTTCACGTTCTTTAAATTCTAAATCTTCCGTACCCATTACCATTTTCCTTTTTTCTCTTTGGTCTTTTAGAAACATTGTATCCTGTTGAATTTTTATAAATCTGTCAAAATCTGCATGGGCCACATCTAGCTATTTAGCTTACTCAACTTATTCTCCGAGGCTTGTTCTTTCCTATTTTAACATAAAAGTTATACAATACTTTTAGTTTAGCAATGGCATTCCTTTTTTGTGTAGTTGGAACATTGGCAATAAACCAAACTTGTAAAACCCCATCAATAGTATTCCAACAGTTTTGTGAAAGTTTCATTTTGTTTGTTTTCAAGTCATAAAAGAGGCGACGTAGGACAAGACGAACTGTGGGCAAACAGCTTGAACAACTTAGTTTATCTAGAACTGGTAATTCATGACCAATTAGCCACACATTAGTGTCACATTTTGTTTTAATGACCTTCTTCTTTTACATTTAGATATTTTTTTTCACTAAAAATACAAAATATGTATAATATTCACATAAACATATAAATATTTTTGCCATTAATCAAGTTAATTGAAACTTTGATGAATTGGCTTTTTTCCATAAGAAGTACCTAGATTAAACCATTTACCAATTAAAACAAACATAGTTGTAAACAAAAGCTAAATAAACACTATGAAGTATACAAATGAGTTATTTTACCAAATTTAGTAGATTAGTTGACAAAAGCAGATAAATAAAGTTAATTGAGCTGTCACTTAATGTTGGAATAATGTATGAAATTTTGTGGAGTTATTTTTTTCATCAATTAACATCATTTAAACACCTAGCCAATTAACTTTTCAAATTTTTTTTTTTTTGAACTGGTCTAATATATATATATTACATTACATCGATATTTCAATATTTAATTTTTGTAAATAATTTACTAATAAAAATGTCTCTGAAGAAAGTTCCGGGACGCATATTTACATACTCCACAAGGCGATAGCACACATGCGCCCGCGCACGATTTTTCGTACTTTTTTATAAAGAAACATATTTTTAAATTACGTACTATATACTATACTTTATTTACCTTTGTGTTTACATTTGAAGTGTCGCTTTATAAATGTATAGTAATCAAAGAACACGTAAGTATATTAGAATAACATTTTTTTAATTAAAGTACACAACTATACAAAGATCGTGAGGGTTTATTTTAAAAGAAAAGTTGAATGTAATTAATGCCCTTCTCCATGACTTTTGGCGTTTGCTCTATCTT
Organism: Hydra vulgaris; assembly: GCF_038396675.1. Lineage (NCBI taxonomy): Eukaryota > Metazoa > Cnidaria > Hydrozoa > Anthoathecata > Hydridae > Hydra > Hydra vulgaris. Next base: position 27,633,320 of record NC_088922.1, on the reverse strand, counting down.
GGGATATATTTAAAGCCAAATTTCATTATTTTTATTTCAATTTCAATTTCATTAAGATTTCAATGCTTTCAATGAAAAATAAATATTCTAATTATGAGTTTCAAATTTTTTTTTTGTTTTAGTAATATAGTCAGAAAGAAAACAATATATAGGTACAGTAAGTTCTTCAAAAATTTAAAAATATGTTTCTTTATAAAAAAGTACGAAAAATCGTGCGCGGGCGCATGTGTGCTATCGCCTTGTGGAGAATGTAAATATGCTTCCGGGACTCATTTTTGCTTATTCAGCATATTTTAGTACCAATATAATTTCTTTCTTTGAATAGGCGGGTTTTCAATATTGTTACCGTAATAGCTTTATTATTATAGATGATCAGTCGTTTAAACATGTTGGTAATTTTTTTATTTTATTAATATGTTTAACAATAATTACGAAAGTATTAAATATTGTCTAACAAGTTTTTAATTAAAAATTTTATTTAGAAGGGAGAAACTTTATATAACTTTTATTGTTATTAAATTCCTTGAAAATGGATAAAAGAAAAAAGTTGTCCGGTTTTCAGTATCATCTGAAACGGCTAAAGAAACAGTAAGAACATGATAAAAACCAAACTAAACTAGATACTTTTTTAGGTTCAGAAACATTTTATAGCCCTAACAATGATTCTGATATAAAAACTTTGCCATATACAATCAATTCAAATGAGATCAGAGTACATGAAATCGAGATGGAAGGTGAAGAATCGAACCAAAACAGAGAATCGAGCAAAACTTAATTCTCGAGCGAATCTCGATTCTCGATCGAGAATCGAGATGATTTAATTGGCGTGCTCCCTATTTGTATATTATCAAGCTTTTTTTGCCGAAAAATTTCGAATGGTGAAAGTCATCCTAGATCATGGCTAATTTATTCAGAAAAAATGAATAAAATATTCTGTTTCTGTTGTAAACTATTTAACATTACAGATACTTCCCTTTCGTGAACAGGATCTGCTAACTGGAGGCATTTATCACAAAATTTAACGAGGCATGAAGTTAGTGTTGATCATATTGAAAGCTTTGGCAATTGGATCGAGTTGAAAAGAAGACTAAAAAGTTCAACAACTGTTGATTGTTCAACGGAAAAACAATTTTTGAATGGGATAATGCTTTAAAAAGGATAATTTCCATAATCATTATGATGGCATCACAAACATAGCATTTAGAGGATCATCTGATAAACTGTATGAAGAAAATAATGGAAATTTCCTAAAAATAGTTGAACTTATGGCAGAATTTGACCCAATTATGGAATATCATGTCTCCAAAGTAGGGAAAAATCTAAACAAAACTCATTACTTAAGCAAAAATATCCAAGAAGAAATTGTTCAGTTAGTGGCTCGTGCTACTAGAGAGGAAATCCTTAAAAATATTCGGAAAGCCAAATACTACTCCATTATTACGGATTGCACACCAGATGCCAGTCATCAGGAACAGTTAACTCTTAATATACGATATCTAGTCATAGAAAAACATAACGATTAAGTGGTTGTCGATATCCGAGAGAGTTTCTTAAATTTTATTATTATTGATAATACCACAGGTTTGTAAATTTTTGAAATTTTCCTGATTTTTTTGATGTAATATATGTTAAAAGTTAAGAAACATATTTAAATAAAATTTAATTTTGCAGGTCATGGATTGGAGCAAAATATTTTGTGGCTTCATTGAATGAAAATAAACTTCCACTTGAAGATATGAGATGTCAGGCATACGACAATGGTGCAAATATGAGAGGAAAAAAGAAGGGCTTACAAAAAAAAAATTTAGATAGAAATAAACGAGCACTCTTTGTCTCTTGTACAGCACATTCACTTAATCTTTTTGTTGTTGATTCTGTAAAAGTTGGATTGGAAATTGTGACATTTTTCGGAATTATTCAAAGCCTTTATAACTTTTTTTCCGGTTCCACAAAACGTTGGAGTATTTTAGAATCGAAGTGTCCATCACTTACAGTTAAATCTTTAAGTGATACAAGATGGGAGAGTCACATCAGAGCTGTAAAAGCGATCAAGTAAAATATGCAAAAGATTTATGAAGCATTGCGTGAAGTTGCCAAAAGTGATTGTGATGGAGCCACAAAATTATCAGCTAAATCCATTGCTGCTAAAATGGATACTTTGGAATTGTTATTTGGCATGATGTATTGAACGAAATAAACTGCACAAACAAAATTATTCAGTCAAGTTCATCAAATGTCAAAATTTCCATTGAAGTATTAAAATCAATTGTAGCATTTTTGGAATCCAGTTACAATCAGACTAAATTTGATGAGTACGTTACCACAGCAAAAATTTTGGCAACAACTTCGGGTCTAACATTCGAGTTTACCGATCTGTCAACTGAAAGAGTCAGGAAGAAAAAAAAGTTTTTCGACGAAGTTGAAACAAACCAAGTTCCTGTTTTAGATTCCAGATCGAAATTCAAAAAAATTTCTTTGACATACTTTTCAGTCGTGCCATTAAATCTATGAAGGAGCGTTTTAAAGACTTTTGAACAACCATGTCTCCTTTTCAGTTCTTATTTGAAATTCCGAATATTTCAAACATGAAAGAAAGTATATTGAGAGATAATTGTAATTTGTTGGAAGAAACTTTAATCGACAAAGACGAAAAGGATATTTCTGGAGAAGAATTGATGACTGAACTTTGTTTGTTGTCACAAAAAACAGATTAAAAAAATCCACTAGATGTTCTAACATTTATATTTACACGTGATCTTGAAGAAATATTCCCCAATACTTGTATTGCATTGAAAATCTTACTAACAGTTCCAGTGACTGTCTGTCAAGGCGAAAGATCTTTTTCCAAACTAAAGTTGATCAAAAACTATTTACGATCAAACATCAGTCAAGATAAGCTGAACGGACTTTCGATTATTTCTATTGAGAGCAAAACAACAAAGTCATTAAATATGAGGGAGCTGAGACTTGAACTTGCTCAAATGAAAGTCAGAGGAGTGCCACTTCCTAAACAATAAAAAAAATTATAATTTAGGTTTTGATAAATTTTCGAATTTTCTATACTTTTATTTCAAACTTAAAATTTCGATTATACTTTCATTTTTTATATGTATAAAAAAGTAGTCAATAGTGTATGAATTTAATGATAAATACCAGAAGTTAATATGAGTTTCATTATTTTTCCAATTTGGAATAATGATTTTTTCTTCAATTAGAGTGACTATTGAGATTTGAAGTGGTATTTTTATATTTTTGCTTTCATTTTTTTGTATAAATATAACACTCTACTCACCTTACTTAAATAGACCATTTTAGATAATATTTTAAATATAAAAGTATAAAGGTTATAAACTGCTGTTAGGGCAACTTTTGCCCGATCAACACTATGAAGATGAAAATTTCATTCATTTAAACCGATTGTTGTTCTCTGATATTTTTAAAAGGCTAATTAAGAATTAAGGCGGCATTTTTTTTTTTGCACGCACTAAGAAATACCCGCGAGCCGGCTCTGTATATATATAAATATATATATATATATATATATATATATAATAACATTATTATGCATAATTTGGTATGTATAGTGCTAAAATTATGGCACAACGATTGTGTACTTGACTGTACATACAATGGTTATGTACTACATAATGATGTTGTTAACACATTATAAACATATTTTTTATAATATTTAAATTCTTTTATAATGAAATAATAATAACATTAGATGTTGTTATTAAGAATAATTGTATTATTTATATAACTGTTTTTAATACTAATTTCAAAAACTTTGATATTATTAAATCAAAATTATATTTAGTGGTATAATACTATTTCTAGATATATTTTCAGTGTTAAAAATTTGAAAGTATTGAAGTGTCTAAATAAAATACATTTGCACTAACTGTGATTTTATAAGCAGGAATTTTGTGTTTGTTTTCCAAACAATGTTTCTAGCATTTTTCTAAGTACTCTGACTGTTGTTGCATTGAGGAGGAACGAAAATAGGAAAATATTTTTTTCGAATTATTGGGATAGTTTATATCAAAGAATACTACTCCATCTTCAACTTCTTTCCACCACACATTAATGCCTTCTACTAAATAGTCAGCTAATTTTTCTAAAAGTTGTTATTTATTGCTATTCTTTTCAATCCAAGTAAATTTTTTGTGTCATTAAATAGACTATATAATGGTTGGTAGAATTTGTGAAGTGTTGAAACACCATCACATAACTTTTTTCCTTCCTTTAAATATTTTTTTGCTTGGTTGCAGATTATTGCATTAAAAATAACATTATCTGAATGATGGTTAGAAGATGTTTTTGTAGACAGTTTCAAATTTTGAAACATTGCTTCTTCTTTTTTCACATTAGACGTACAACCTGCAAAGAATTTATGCTGTAGTGGAGCATAGGATGGGATTGAGTGATAGTATGCACCAAAGAATTTTTGCTTGCTATTTTTTAAATTTGCTTCTAAATGTTCTTTTATAATTATTGCATGTATAAATGTAGTATTTATTAAACAAAGAATACTGTGTGTTGATCTAGATTCTTCTGGCATATAAAGGATGCTTTGTTTTTTGCACAGCGTTAGTAAAAATTTAAAAACAAAGTGACCAACCTTGTAATGTTCAAGAAACCAGTTAGTAACTATTAATAAATTTTTTCGATAGTTGGCAGCATTTTTTGCTTCAATGCCATTGAAAGAGGTTTTAAATTAAATTTTATACAATTTTTTTATCTTTTTTTTTCTACTAAATATGGCAATTCATCAAATATATTTTTAATATAGTTTGAAATATCATGCATTAGTTTATTATTTAAAATTTCATAGTGTAAAAGATTTAGTTGTGTTAAAGAAAAACCTGGTTTTTAAAAAAGAAGGGCAGGCAATCCTTGCACTCCATGCATTTCATTTGCCAATAGCTCCTTTAATTTTTTCGACAGATGTATTTAATGGAAATTGAATATTTCTTTCATAAAACTCTTGTTCAATCTGATCTTTTTTTAGACATGAATATGGTTTACTGCCGGCTGTGAGGTGTTACTTGCATTTATATGGTCTATACGATTTTGTAAGGAAATGTATGGGAAGCTTAGTGATATAGATATATTATTAGAAAGATCTGCATGCATGTTGCATGCCCAAAAAAAATAATTACCACCCTTCTGATGACCAGCTTCCAATTGCGCTGCTGGACTGTCACCTTTGAATATTCGTGCAACATCTAAAATAGGTGTTCCCTTGAATTCTAAGGGATTGCTCAAATGCAAAATGTCATTAATCCTGTCATCGCTATACAAAAGTTGCTGGTCATTGGAAGGACATCTACCAAGTATGTATAAATAAGGCTTTTCGACGTTTGATTGGACATTCCATACTTTTTTGTATATTCAAAGCTACTTAAAAATATGGCTATATCATACATTACGCTAACAGTAACAAGAAAGTGAGCGTGATTAGATATACTGGAGCAATCATGTTAAAACATTAAATTCCTTGTTCTTTCATAAGTTTTAAATATATTTATCAGCTCTTTTTTAGTTAAGGTGTCATATTCATCTTTATATTCCTGAATATTATCAAGAGCATCAATAATTTGCCTTTGAGAAAGTGCTTCTAGTTCATTATCGTTTCGAACTTTCATAAAAAATCTCATGGTCTTTGAACATATTTAGTCTTATATCTTTCAAGGAAATTTTATCTGCCTTCAATATGAACCTCTTCTTTTGTATGATTTTCAGATGATATAAATACTTTTTCATATCTTTGAGGTACAATCTTTTCCCCTGAATTATATGTTCCATCGTCTATTTTATTTTTGAGTTGCTGCTTTATTTTTTTATTAGTTGGCTGGCATGGAAAGATATATCTCTGATGTATGGTATGTTTAACCTATAAATGAGTTTAAACATGAATGACTAATAAAATTTGAAAAGTTTCACTTATTAATGATAAGTAAAGGAAAGGTAATAAATACCTCCGTTTTTTTCTTGTATACTGTATATTATTAGTATTAGTGCCATCAAAGTATGTATTATCTGACATTTTTCTTTTTAGATTTAGTCTTTTTAGATCACAGTTTATAGATTATAAAAGTTTTTTCAGTACTTAGCCTCCGTTTATGGGTGTAATACCTAAAAATTATTTTGTTTAAAATTCTTGTTTTTTTATTGGTACTTATTACTGTTAAAATGGTAAAACTAATTTATTAGCATAATACACACACATATATATATATATATATATATATATATATATATATATATATATATATATATATATATATATATATATATATATATATATATGTATATATATATATATATATATTGAAATATACAACTTGAAACTATAATACCAAGGCCATCTGTAGCATTTTATTAATATGTATATTGTCCAAATTTTGCATACATTTATAATTAATGATCATTTGAGCTGGTAAGAAATATAACGGAAGTTAAATTTTCCTCAATTTAATATTTATTAGATTTTATTAGATTCTTTATTTGGTTTATGTAGAAAAATTCCTACATACTACTTCAACCAGGGGTCACTGGATGAACTAATGACTTATACCAGTCCTAAATTTAACATAATGACGCATTATAATTATAAATATTGACTTAACTCAAATCTGTTTTGAAGATATACTATTCTTATTTTAACCAACCCATTTGTTTGTACATGACTTACATTTTTTATAGCTGATAGTTCTAATATTCTTCTTTTCCCCCCATTTTTTTGTGTTTCAAAACTATGGGTTAGGCGGAGCTTATCTCTATTGCTTGATACAGGAACACCAAAAGCTCTAAAAAAAAGTTAATTTTTAATTATACTTTGTGTTATATACATATATTATATATGTATGTACTACAAAGTGAGAGAGAGAGTACATTCTCTCTCTCTCTCTCTCTCTCTCTCTCTCTCTCTCTCTCTTTCTCTCTCTCTCTCTGGCGCAGCAAGCACACACACACTTGTGTAGTATATACAGTATGTACAAACAATATTTAGTATGTATAGATCTAAATACTCAGGTGTTTATGAATACTTATCTGCTGAGCTTTCGTATATAAATACCTACCTGTTGAGGTTTCTTTCCATTGATTTTCAATATCACTTTTTATTTTTTATTGCATCATATCTGTGTTTCTTTTTTTCATTTTGTGGATTAGATATATTGATTTTCATAGCCTTTGTGAATGTGGTGGAAAATATTTTATTAAAATCCTGATCTAGTTTGTTCAGTGCTTTATGAGTTGTTATTGAAAGTTTTTTCTGCCTATACATTCCTCTTTTTTCTGTTTTATATTTGAACCTTTTACATTTGACATCAAATTTTTTTAACACTTATTTTAATCTTTTGTTAGCAATACATCCTTGACAGTTAAAAAGGCTATGAAGCATTTTTGAGCTTCCTAAATTATTAAATCTATCATTGGAAAAGGTAAGCAAAATATCTTTCAAAGACAATTTTGACCTGGTCTTCCCTAAATTTTTTAAATGGTTCACAATAACCGGGCCTTATTTTTTATTTGTTCATAATCAAAGTGAAACGTAGGATAATTTTCAATATAAATTTTGTGTTGATGATTTAGCACTCTTGATCTAAAAACTTCATAATTTTCATTTACTAAATATTTGATTCTATGTTTTTCAGTTAAAGCTATATATACTGCAACTTTAGAGAAACCGCAAGTTAAAGGATCAGCAATAGACAGCTCTGACATAACAAAAAATTGAGTTAATTTTATTATAAATCTGTTGTTTACTTGTATTCTAAATTTGGTTAAGTAAATTTATATTCTGCCCGCTATTTTACATGTTTACATTAAGGTGGTAACCCAAGAAATAAATTATTTTTTGAGTTTAAGCTATTTATTGATATTTTGTAGTAAAACTTGATTCTATTTCAAAAAATTAAAAAAAAAATCATTCAAAAGTTTTTTTTGCCTTGATTATCCAAAAATAAATTAGTTAAACCTTAAACAATGGGGTATATTTGCAAACATAATATCTCACTATATAATAACTCTACAGCTTTGAAATTTTGCAGAAATGCTTATTACATATAATATTTTCATTTGTCATAGGATTTTTTGATTTGCCTCGATAATTCCAAAGTTATGCAAAATGTTTCAGAGTTTATTTATTTAGTCACTCAAATAAATCCTAATTTGAAACCTCAACATCTACTATGCCTTTTTTAATTGTTCTTAATTTTTTACCCTGTTTTAACACCATATTAGAAGATTTGTGCTTCATATGTTTAACGCGTTTATTATCAGCCTCCATTAGTTTCTGGAAAGTTATTTGTTCTTTTAATTCCAAAACTTTCCAAAACAGATTTTACTCCTTCCCCACCATCATTGAAATGAAGAACTGCAGAATTAATTGCCAATTCAAACGTTCCTCTGGATAAGAATACATTTTTAGGACAGCGAGTCCATATTATTGCATTAAATGCTTCATTTGCATTTTGCGTTTGTCCATGGAGGCATTTGGTCAATAATTTATCATCAGATAAATCTTGAAAAACAGGTTTCAGCTTTAAATAGATCCATATTGGTAAATTAATTTTATCTTTATGAAACTTAGTACCATTTAGTTGATCAAGTTGCCACTTACACCAAGAATTTTTATCTCTGGGACACAAAGCATGGCGACCTGCAGGATCATTAAGTGCGGTGCAATGGTAGAGAATGGCTCCTATAGCTTTCTTCATTGCGTATACATTATCAGAGTTTCTCCGAATAGCAAGACCATAGTAGTTTTGCATGGAATTAATAATAGTATCAGTAAGTTTCCCTTTACCATGTATTGGAGTTTTTGTCCCTTTAAAGTTTTTCACTAAATTTCGAACTCTAGTACCTAGTCGCTTTTGCACATGGCCAATACACTCTAATTTTTCAATGTTAATTCCATTCTCCTTGTAAGGATTAGATTCAACAACTTCTTTAAAAGAAGAAGTATCTCCATCTCCTAAATATTGGGAATAAATTATATTGTTTTTCTGGATGGAGCGTGCAAAAATTTGAATAGCACCAGCAGCTTCCATGGCACCAGAGGATTTAGTATGGTTTATATGACAATTATGATTTACTTTCCATCTATCATGTTCAGGTGTACCTTCCTTGGATCTCCACATTGTACAACCTATACAGTGTTTTGAGAAAGCCTGATAATCTGAAACTTTATCACCAACAACAGCTGTAACTACACCATTCAATGATGCATGACCTCTCTTCTGCCAAGAACAATCTATTGTAACGCGTTTGCAGACTGGCTGATTACTCGCTTGAGAAAATTTACTGGCAGCTCTTTTCATTGATACTTCAGCTAATTTAGCATATGCAGTTGAAATACAGTTTTCATTCAAGTTGTCAAAAGCTGATTCGCCAATACCATACATGTTAAAACAGTTAGTAAACATTTTCAGTGCTGCCTTCCTCCGACCAATCTCACGAAAACTAATGACTGCTCGAACATTTGACTCAATTAGATACAATTTGCGACCACGTTTAGTTTTTCGATGAGAATCATGGCACTCTTTACTTGTGAAACAGGAATTAATCCAACCACAGCTCATACATTTCAATTCTAATAAATGAGCAAATTCCATTCTTCTTTTCAGGTTATCAATAAATTCTATCGGTTGTTTGTTATCACATTTAGGACAGTACAGAATCGGTAAAATTACCTTTTTTATTTGCTCAATATCCATAAGCATAAAATATTTACTATCATCATTATTACTAGATTCAGTAACAAAACCTGCAATTTTAAGTTTCCTGGAGCTTGCACATTCAGTTTCTAAATCTGCTTTAGTTTTGTTGTTGTTAAAGTTTTTTTCTTTGGTTTTAACCATGTGGCGATTCTTTGGTGGTATTTTTTTTATTTTTCTTTGTAAATTTTGTTTTGTTGAAATCATTTTTACTAACTAAAATCTAAAAATAAAAAATTCAAATAAATAGACTTCAAAACAAAAAAAAAATTTGTCTTCGATAAGCAATTCATGTCACCAGACAAACTTCATGCTTATCCTTTTAACTTTAACAAGTGTTTTAGTTTTTAAAGTATAGCTTATAGTCACTATATAGTTTTAAAGTATAGCAATAAAAATGTTTCAAAAATAGTATTCTGCTGCATTTTTAGGGCATTTACATGTTGCTAGGGCGTTGCTAGGTAAAAGTAACAGGAACCAATTCACAATTATATCAATATATTGACAATCATTTTAAAAAAACCTATTCATGTTATACATTTTTGAAAAGGTATTAAATTCTTAATTAAATATAATAGAAATATTTTTTTTGAAAATTTCATCAAAAATCAACTTTTATTTCTAGGGTTACCACCTTAATCTATGGTAATTTAAAGACCGAAATTTTAGTAAAATAGTTTTATGGCAATATAAAATAGGGGTGGTTCATATCACAGTAATGTTTAAATTTTGAGCTTAGACTTTTAAATAAACATTAAGAGGTTTAACATTATAAGTCTAACTGGTCGTATGTCAACTTGTGCGTTCTTCACACTCAAATTAATAAAAACTTTCATGTAAAATGGAAAAAACAGTTTTTAAACTTGAAATAACTAATTTTTTTCGACCTTTAATATGTTTGCAGACATATGACTGGTTAGAAATTAAACATATAACTTAAAACTTGTTTGAAAAAGTTGTTTTCTCAATTGAATGTTTTATCCTCATTGAGAGCAGCACCATTTTATACCAAAAATATAGTTCATCAACTGTAAAGCAAAATTTTATTTTTTCTTGTTTTTCTTTCTACAACTGTCATTATTTCTGAGCCGTAAAAACTTTAGTAATTTAAAAAAACAAAAATCTAAACTTTAGTAATTTAAAAAAAAGTTAACTTTGTTTAATTTTAAACAAATTAAAGCGCTCGGGGAAAAAAAAAATTAAAAAAAAAAAGTTAATTGGGCTAAAAATTGCAGTAAAACAAACCTTTTTATAAAAACGCAAACGTGTATTTTCCAGAACATGCATTAACGGCGTTGAGTAGCCGATTTCCAAAATGGTGGACCTTATCTTTGCCGGTGTTTTGACCTTTATGTGGATAACATTTTTGTGGGAAACTTATTTAAGTTACAGACAAGTTAGTGATACAATTGTTCCGTTTATTTCAAATATACATGAATCTAATTTCATTATCTTATTTTAAGATAATATATATCCAGTTGTATAACTAAATCCGTAGGATATTTATTTGCTAATAATAATTTATTAAATAATAGTAGCGAAAATTATGATGTTAAAAGGTAATATGGTGAATTTCTAAAGTTGGCGGACTATTTATTACCATATATTGCTATTAAAGTTTTGTTGTTTGGTAATACCAATGAGTTGAACTTATTACTGAATTCATTGATCAGTTTAATAGTTTGCAAATTCACCCTCCTTTTAATGTAGAAGAGTGCAGTGCAAAAGCTAATTAAAGTTCAGTTCAGATTTTTATGTCTCTCCCATACATAAATATGAGGATATTGTCAATATTAAATCAATATTTGAATCTTTAATATACGCTTATATATATATATATATATATATATATATATATATATATATATATATATATATATATATATATATATATATATATTATATATATATATATATATATATATATATATATATATATATATATATATATATATATATATATATATATATATATATATATATATATATATATATATATATATATATATATATATATATATATATATATATATATATATATATATATAATATATATATATTTTGCTCTTGCAAAAGTATAATTTTTTCTGTATATAATAATATAATTATTGTTGTAACTAAAATGAAAAATACAATGTCATTTTTATAAAAAGATATAAATTAATTGCATAATAAACTGCAATGCTTTTCAAAAGGCATGGTTGTTGCAAAAAAAAAAAAAAAGTAAAAAAGTGCGCTGATTAAAATGCATATGTTTTTGATTGGAGTAACTGGCAAATATAAAAATATTACACTCTAAATTATATTGATAATATATAAAATTGTTTAACTGATAAATTATAAAGTTGTTACACTTTTATTATTGCATAATAGTTTTTATTTTATGACTGAATTATATATTTTATACATTATTTACTTTAAATATATTATTCTCTTTTATTGTGGAATTTTTAATTGTTGTAATAGTTCTTAAAACGCCTGAATTCTGTCACAATAAGAAAATATAAAACATTTTTTATAAGCAATAAATACTTTTATAGCTCTTAGTCAAATTTTTAATAAAATAATTATTATTAAATTTTTTTTAATAAAATAAGTATTATTAACAAATTAGTTATTAAGAATAGCTAGTGTTAAAACCCAAAGACTCGTTTAAAGAATATTTTCACACCGCAATAAATGATGCTTTTTTATTCTCGTAATATTAATGTTGCAATCATTTGCTTAAAAAAAGTGTAAAACTGAATTTTGTATTTAATAAGCAATTTTTTAAAGGAATAAACAGATAGCTCGTGCTAAAAACCAAAAGCTCTCGTAAGAAGCTGTTTATAGGAGCAGCTTGCATAGCACTTTGTGAAGGGCACCAGGATAGAGCTTCTTAAAGTTCTTTGGTTCAGACTGATAAGTTATTAATGGCAGACAAAGCTGAAACAGCTCTTTGTAATTACCTCATGTGAATGATTGTGTAAAAGATTCACAAAAAGGTTTAGCCATCTTTTGCTGTCGTTCTTCTTCAACAGACATCATATGAGGGCAATAATACTTGTTCATCTGATGACAGAAGAGGGAAATATTTATTGAATCTAGAAAAGTGAAAAAAATATAGTAAATAAATGTTAGTTGTAAGTTAAAACTATAAGTAAGTTCACTACTTTCCAATTGTAAAAAGTAGCTCTTTACTCTTTTTTGTATAATATATTGATTGTAAGTAATAACAAAAGGTATAGCCAATTGAAGTCACCTTTGGAAAATTAAAATATTTTGACTAGCTGATATCTCTACTTTTAAACCTTCCCAGCAAAAACTCAAAAGAAACTCACCCACATGCCTACAACAAGCAAACCAGAAAAGGTACTATCTAATTCCTTCAGTAGAAACACACAGGTAGCAGTTCTCTTTTCTGAAAATGTGTATTATTACAGTGTAGTTGTATTATCTTCATTCAGATATTTTGTATTTAATTAAGCTTACCTGTATTTTATGAAGTTGTATTGAAAACCATGCCAATAACATTTTCTTAACACTTTCATTCTCTAAGAAGTTTATTAGTTGCCTTTGCTTTAATGTCTCCAAGAATCTAACAGTTTTTTAAGTTGATTTTGGATGAGAGGGAACACCAAGGAGCTTTTTTTTTTTTTTTGGATGATAGCATCCAATTTTCTTTGATCTTTGCACTTATTTATGGTACAATGGTGGTTTAATACTAGTGGGCTGTCTTTGCTTTTAGACAAAGTTTGTAAGGCTTACCCCTGCATGCTGCTACAAGAGACTACAACAATGACACTAAGTTGGGTTGATGGGATGTTGTTGTGGATACTGCATGAAAAAAAGTCAGGATTTTTCATGTCATGAGGAACAAGATATCTATGCCACATTTAAAAACTCTTCTGTGTTTCTTATTCTGTGCTCTGGTGCAAACTTCTTCAATATTCTCATCCTCACAAGAGCTACTGTCTGGTTCAAGAATTATCATTTCAAAAATCCATTTACATGGGTTCGTTTCTTCTTGCTTCAGATTATTTTTTTGTTATTCTATTTGCTTTTTTGTCTTTTCCGTACTACCTTGTCTACCCCAGAATATGTAGCTAATCTATCACACAACATGCTTTTCATAAATTTAACATCAACATCAATGGTATCTTTTTGATAAGTAACTTCATACATTTGTTAACAACTTCATACATTTGTTGTGTACCTTTTTAACCATGATTTAATACTAAAAAATACAATAACAATATTATATATATATATATATATATATATATATATATATATATATATATATATATATATATATATATATATATATATATCATAAATTTCTAAAAATGTATATGTATATAATTCTGAAAAGTTTTGTTGCAATTCAAGGTCATTTATAAATATTAATAATCTAATCTAAAAACCTGATATTAATGACATTAATATATAATAATAGATAAAAATGATAATAATAATAACAATATTAATACTTATTATATTATACAAAATTGAAGACATTTTTTTTTTCTTTCCATATTTGAAATATTATTACTTGCAATAAAATTTTTTACAAAAAATCCAAATAAATTCATACAATATTATTATACATAAATTTTGTAAATCCACATAATCCACATAAACTTTATAGAGGACCTGGTGTAACAAAAAATCCACATTATCCACATAAACTTTATAGAGGACCTGGTGTAACAAAAAATCCACATAATCCACATAAACTTTATAGAGGACCTGGTGTAACAAAAAATCCACATAATCCACATAAACTTTATAGAGGACCTGGTGTAACAAAAAACAAATTAAAAAAAAAGATATAATAGCAATAAAATAGTAAATTGCGCAATCTTCATGAAATTTTATTGCTTTTTTAGACCAATATGCAATATTAAAATTATGAACAGCCTTTAACAATAAAAATTAATTTTTTAAGGAGCAGCTGTCACACTATACTCATCACCTTAGTTAAAAGCTTAAATTTTTTTTTTCAAATACAACAACAAGTTTATTGTAATGTTATTGTTTTCTCCTAGGTAAAAACTAGTACTATGGTCACCCATAATTAAAGCTAAAGTTTTTTTGTTTTTTTTTAAGTAAAACAAATTTTTTATCTGCTTCATTATTTTTAAATTTTTGTAGCACAAAGTTTATCTTAACACTAAAGATATTCCTGTAGAGCTCAAAGATAGTTTAGATAAACAAACCTTCGAGAAGTCACGGCTTTATCAAGTTGATAGATCCAAGTTTGGCTTTGTATCATCAATTTATTCACAGTTAGAGTTAACGGTATTAATGTTGATCATTTTAGAATGATTGAATGTAAAGACTTGTTAAAACTATATAAACTTTTTTTTTTTTAATAATTTTTATTTTTATTTATGCCTATAAAAATTTAATATTTTACTATTTTTAGTGTATAAATTTTATGTTTATATGCTAGGTCATTTTGCTATTGGGTGGTTTGCCATTTTTGTGGGCTGTGTCAGGTTCACTTAATGAAGCCTTAGGATTTGATGCTACACATGAGGTTTAATCTTTATTTATGTTAACCACGATAAAGTTTAACAATCAGGTTTATTAACAAAATAGGTATTATCAAATTATCTATTGTCTATCTTTTAGATCAAACAATCCTGTGTTTTCTTAGTGCTTTCAACACTTTTTAGCACAGTAACTAGTCTTCCTTGGAAACTTTATTCAAATTTTGTTATTGAAGAACGTCATGGTTTTAATAAACAGGTTTAAATTACTTTTTATTTACACTTTTTCTGTTTTTATATTAAGAGAGTTAGAAAAAGATAGAAGGTTTATGATAGAAATGAGTCAGGATGTCATTCCTGCTCATCCTGCCTCATTTCAAGCACTTTTTACAAATACAAACAGAATACAAATAGTAAAAAAAATGCAGGCATAGAAGATTAAAAAAATGATAAAAAAACTCAAATGTTTTTCTAAATTTATATTTACTTGATTATATTATTTTAATACCTGATTATATTATTTTAGTACCTGATTATATTATTAGTGATAAGCCAACTAAAATAATTTATTTTAATTGGCTTCATTTTTGATTATACAAAAATTAAAAATAGACATTTTGTCCTTTATTGATTATTGAGTCAATATTGAGACAAACAAAGGAAATAAAAATTTGTTTAATTTATTTAAACTTCTGTTAAATTGTCATAAACAATGTAGATGTAATGTTCAATATAATACTTTGAAAACGATTTAACTTACATATTTTTTTCTTTAAAAATAGTTGTTTTAAAAACATAAGTATTACTATATATAAATTTTAAATAAAAAATAATCTTGATATATTATTTATATTATTATTCTCTTAGTAGCAATTTCAGATAAAATCCTTGAAAAGATATAAAGTATTGATCTTTAAGTATTGATCTTGTGTATTTATTATTTGTTGAGTTGTTAAAAATTATTTAGGTGATTTATGCACCATTTTTTCATGGTTTATATTAAAAAATAAAATAGTACCAAATTCAAAAATTACCATGAAAAAATAGCTGTATTTCTTCCTGACTTTCCTAATTATCTATTTAAATGTATTTTTACGTAGAGATTTATACTAATAACAATGTTATAAATATCAAACATAACTATAGAGAAGTTTTAATTTAGCATATTGTAATATATTTAATGTACATTCTGTTTATGTTAATGCAGAAAAAAAGCTATTGAGAATAGAAATAAGAATAGGCTATAGAAAACATTTGACTTTTTTTTACATAAATAATTATATAATGATGATCACCATCATCATAATGTATAAAAAAAAATTATTATTGCATCAACTAAAACTATCTATATGCATTATTCAAAACTTATTATCTTCTCTGACATGAATTAATATTTTATATCTTTAGACATTAGGTTTTTATTTTAAAGATCTTGTAAAAAAGTTAGTTGTTACAACTGCTATTTCTTTACCTGTCACAAGCGTTCTTATTTGGATCATCAAATGGGGAGGACAATATTTCTTTATTTACACATGGTTGTTTGCTTTAGGTGTTTCCCTGGTAATCTTTTATATTTTAAAATTTCTATATTATGGTACATGTTAATTTAATTCTCATCTCCAGTATTTTTAAATGTAGTTTATGATTGCTATCTACCATGATTACATAGCACCATTGTTTGATCGTTATATTCCCTTGCCAGAAGGTCACCTAAGAACAATTATTGAAGATCTCGCAAAACGTGTAAATTTTCCACTTTCAAAGATTCTTGTAGTTGAAGGCTCAAAACGATCATCGCACAGCAATGCATATTTTTTTGGTTTGTACAAAAAGAAGGTATTTAAAAATATTATTTCTTTTTATTAGAGTGTTTTTTCAATCTTTTTGAAAGTTATTATTTTGAATTTAAGGTAATTGTTCTGTTTGACACTCTTCTTTCTGTAAGTCCTTTTGAAGAAGAAAAAAAGATAAAAAAAGTAAATGACAATGTTTCTGAGGAAGCAAATGAAGAACAAGAAAAGGTTTTTGTTTATCAATTTTATAAAGTTCCTATTTTTAAAATTAATATTATAAGTATGAGTTTCTTTTTTATGAACCCATATTGTGGATAAGTTTTCTTTGCTTATATGTTATTGCTTTATTCTTTAAGATATTGACTACTTTTTTTCCTAATCTGGAAAAAAAGTAAATAAGTCAATCTTTTACATTAAAAAAAAATTAGTTAAAAAAAGAGATTTTTTTGACGGTTGCTAGCAAGGGAAACAATTTGGCGATTTTTCTTTATTAGGTAACAAAATAATGTTTGTTTATGTATTTTTGTTATATTGTGTGTTTCTTTTTTTTTTAATTTATTATTTCTGTTATTTGTTTTAAGAATGTTGTTTTAGCAGCCTAAATTATGTAAGATAAAATCTATATAGAGTTGAGTTGATTTTAATTAGAGTTTTACCGACTTTAAAATCTATTGTTAAAATTGGTAAAAAAAAAACAAACTTAAAAGGTCTTAAATAAAAGACTATGAAAAAATTAGTAAAAATACAATACGATTGAGGTTCTGTTTCTTCAAAGGTAATTTTTTTATAAAATTTTTTGAGGAATTAAAGTGTATCAAATAAGCCATCAATCATAATAGATAAAATTTTGTTTTAAGACTTTATACTTGTGGAAAAGATGGTCACCAGTACATTAAACAGAAGTTTAAGATTTGTTATTCTTTTTTTGTTTGCTTCATAAAGCAACATTTCTTTTAAAAAAGACTTTAATTCGTTGTTTGAATTCTGGCGCCATTTTTTGACAAATGCTTTATTGCTTACTCAAGTTTGTCTTTAAGTGCTTTAGTGATATTTAAGTGATATTGTCAAGATTTTTTGCGCTATACACTTCTTGAATAAATTCTGAATTATCTGAATGGCAGACAGTCTTTTAAAGAACCGATTTTAAAAGCATAATTAAAAACTTTATGCTCTTTAATGCTCAAGCATTTTGGATTGAAAAGATATCAGTTCAATCTCTCAAAATTGCTCTGATTTAAAAACATGATTTGAAGAGAGGCAGAGAGGTTTGAAGAGTCAAATTGTTTCAAAATTGCGTTTTTCATTCTTATACAAAGAGTTGATTTTCGTTATTTCGCTCTGTTTTCAAGAAACTCGAAAATTCCCACAGCAATAAGAAGAGCATTTATTCAGCAAAAAGCTTCTGCTGCTAATTTGTTTTATAAAAGTATCGATATCAGACAAAAGGTCTAATTCGTAATCATTGCAAGTAGAGAAATATTTTTCAATACTCTTCTAATTGAATCTTTGACATTGACAAACTGTTGAGTCATTGAAAGTAGACTGTTTCTTTTTGTTCTGCAACCAATAATAAGTGAAACATAATTTTGATGATTTTTTCTTACTATTTTACACATTTTTTTTCTTACTTTTTTTTTCTTGCATTTTTGAAATGAAATGAATATTTTCTGACTTTGGTGATGATTGTCAGTGCACTTTCAATTTGAGGCATACCCAAATTTCCAGCGTTTTTCTAATGAATATTCATACGCAAGTACCTAAGGTACAATTTTTCAAAAAGGTGTGTTTATCCATTGTAATTAAAAAGCATTTCCCAATTGTCCCTAATGTCAAGAGCATTAGTAAACTCGTGGATATTGTAATAAATAATATAAAAAATTTACCGAAATTTATTGGTAAATTGATAAAACAATATTACTGATATCAGTAAGCTCAACCCTAATTTTAATATTTTTTTAGAAATATTTATATTTTTATTAGGCAAACGATAATAATAAAGATAAAGGATGTACAAGCGAAGAAATATTAGCAGTAATTGGTCATGAATTAGGACACTGGAAGCTGAATCATACTTTAAAAAATCTTATCATAAGCCAGGTTTTTATAACTTGATATTAATTAATATTTTTTTAAATAAACATTTCATTTACATGATTTTTTTTTTGTTTTAGATAAATTTGATTCTTACATTTTTTGTGTTTGGTTTACTTATGGATAACAAAACGTTATATAAAAGCTTTGGATTCTATAGTCAGGAACCAACACTTATTGGACTTCTTATTGTGTTTCAGTTTATATTTTCTCCTTATAATGAGGTAAGATAAGTTAAAATATATGTTTTATAAATATGTTGTACAAATGGTCATAATGATCAAAGTGATCACTTGTTGTCATGATGATGATCATCATACTATTTTTATAAGAAGTATCTTTTGTATTTAAAAACGAGATACGGTCCATTGCAATTTAATTTTAAGTAAACTCTTTTAAGTTTGACATTAGATTTGATGTGGTTTCATAAATTTGTCTGATTTTTGGTTTCATAAAGCTAACTTTTGTAATTTACAATATTTTTTAGAAAAGTTTTTATTTTACATTATAAACTTTTCATGGTCATAACTTTTGTAATTTACAATATTTTTGTACGAAATTTAAAATCTGTTGATAAATTTGAATTTAGTTTACGATAGTAAAGTTGAAAATTTTACTATATTAGTGCCCTCACGTTTGGGCGGGGCGGGGGGGGGGGGACGTTTTAGGGCTTTTTTGTTCCTAGGCCTCCGCGATCCCAAATTTTTGCGAAGCCTCCTCATTTGGCATAAGTATAAACATACTTAAGTTTGGAGTTTACACAATTGTGAAAGTGTCCTATCTGAAATATCAAAAAATCCTGCGGGCGCCCATGATACCACTAGCTCAGTTTAAAAGTACTAACGATCATAAAATAATTATATACTTGTTAAAAACATTAAGTATTACGCTGCAAAATCTTCTATTTTAATCAAAATACCAATATCAACATTAAACTGCAATGCAAGGTCTTCTCTTTAAATAACGAAAATCCCATTATTTTATTTTTACTCCCTCATTTTACGGACAATTTCAGAATACCCCTTTGGACACTTTATTATGACCCTCCATTTAAAGATATTTTCCCCGAGTATTCACCCACAGTTGTCAAACGAGAATGTTTTACAATAAATTATGGTGATTGGAGCCTGGAAACAAAAATATTTAAAAAAGTTATCTGCCCCAACCATTCATTTATTTAACCAAATTTAAAAAAAAAACTACAAATTTAATTATAATTTTGAAAATCAGGTTAGGTGTCACTCATAGTGAGTCATTTTAATCAAATACAAACAAATTACAAATTTAATTATAATTTTGAAAATCAGGTTAGGTGTCACTAGTGAGTAAAATAGTAACATAGTGAGTAAAAACTAGTCAAAGGAGTGACACCTAAATAAAATAAACAAAAAATAAAATCAACAATAATAATATTCAATAATACAAAACATAAATTAACATAATTAAAAAAAATTCGATGAAAATATAAAAAACGTCTAATAATCTTAATAATACAGTTAAAATAATATGTGATAATATGTAATAACACAATATATATTAATGATAGAGTTAGCATAACAATAACAGTAATATAGTAAATATTATTTTAATAATAATAAAAATAACCTCATCATCAGATACAAAAAAACACGTAACAAACGAAAACACAACACAATAAAAGCAACAAAAGTATAAAGTGTTTATAATGAATGAACAAAATTGAAATAAAAGAGTGTTGGAAAGAGAGAAGAAAAGAAAATTTGAAACGTATCACATGATAAAATAGTATTAAAGTTAGTATCATTTCGTATAATATATGCGATAAATATACACAAACTAAAAAAAAAATTACAACATTACGACACAACAGAACGCAAAAAAAATATATAATAAAAAGCAAGAAACAAGAAAGGAATAATAACAACAAATAATAACACAATACAACAAAGAATCTTCCTTATTTTACAAATATAGTTTTGTTATTTTTATATAGTATATAAGTTTTTTTCTTTCTTCGTCTTCTTTTATTTACATATTTTTATTCTTTTTCTTTTTTATTCGATTTTTAGTTTTTTTTCTTATTCGGTTTTTTCCTTATACCTTTTTTTTTTACTTTCAAGTTTTTTTCGTTTCCTTGTTTTTCTTTACCTCTCTTTTTCTTGTTTTTATTTTTTATTTTCTCTTTTTGAAACCCAACCCCAAATGATGGTGATTATATTGATATATGATTATATTTGATATGCAGGTATATCAAATATAAGTTAATAAAATGTTTTAAATTACTATCTTATACTAAATTTAAATTCACCAATAGGTTTTAAATTTTATCTAATCATTTGGTGTTCATTAGTTATAACCATGCAAAATTTAGGGTAGTTAATATTGTATTAATAGTACTATTCGCTAGTACTACTAGCGAATAGTAATTCGCTATTCATTTAATGAAAACACTATTCGCCGATGCCTGGTTAATTGTTCTTGTTGTTGTTTTTAAAAATTTCAAACTTTTTTAAAAGTCCGACCCTCTCGTTTATAAGATTTTAGAAATATTTCTGACCCTCCGTTTGATTGGCACCATATTAATTAAAATACATTTTTTCTTTCTAGCTTGTTGGATTTCTAATGACTGTTTTAAGCCGGCGTTTCGAATTTCAAGCCGACGAGTTTGCCAAAAGTCTGTCTTACTCAAAACAGCTTCAATCAGCACTTATGAAATTAAATAAAGAAAACCTTGGGTTTCCTGTAGCTGATGAACTTTATTCATCTTACCACTATTCTCATCCGCCGTTATTAGAACGTTTAAAAGCATTAAAAGTAAAAAGTGAGTGAAAAATAAAATCATAATTTAAAATGGATCTTGTTTTTATTATCTAATAATTTACTCTTTAAAATATTTATTGCCAACGATTCAATAAAATCCTTCATATTTGTTATATTGACAGTTCCTGCGATAAACTATCCCTAAGAGATGCAGCCGATTTAATCCTAAACACATAAATATTTTTGTTATATATATATATATATATATATATATATATATATATATATATATATATATATATATATATATATATATATATAGACACACACACAGCGGACACAGACATCTGTAAGACGTCTATACAACGTCTTACGGAGGTCACAAGTCCGTAGGACGTCCAACGATTGTTCTGGGTACAAACACATGCATATAACACACATAGATACACAATCAAATAATAAATACAAAAGATAATCATGAAGTGCAAAAAGAAAATATGGAAATGATATTTGCATTTTAACTTATATAGGGGGGTCACATCTTCAAAAAGTGACTGAAAGTTTAAATGAATAAAAAAAACAACCTTTTAGGAGGGTTGGGGTCGAATAAAAATACGTTAATTCCAAATTCTTCAACACAATTATTTCAAATACATAAAGATATCAAATGCAAACATAAAATCAACAAAAATGGTATACTAAATAGAAGAATGAAAACAAGTATTTTAACAAATATTACTTGAAAACAAATTTTGTTAACAAAGAAAAACATTTGTTACAACGACAAAATACAAAACAACAAATCTTAGTTTTTCCTAAAACCAAAAAAAAATAATTTTCTTGGTTTTTCCCCAAAAATTGTTAGTTAACTTAGTTTATGGAACTTCAAATACATTTCAATAGAATACAAATAAAATTTTTTTTAATCAAATACAAACAACAATGTAGCCTAATATTACCAAATGCAAATACAACCCCAACCCTGCCTATTAGTATCAAAATTCTTATTCTATCAAAGGGTATAAAAACAATAGATAAAGCATACCTCAATGAAAAAAATTGTTAGCAGAACCTATTTTTTAAGCATTTTTTGTAAATGCGTATTTTAGAAAATTTATTCGCAACAACGTTTGTTTTTCTTAAAACCCAGTGGGCACGCGACATAAAAAAAACGTCTTTTAAACGTTTCGAACGTCTTTGAACGTTCAAAAGACGTCTTTTTTTAGTCCGGTGCCCACTGGGATTACGCCGTTATACTGACAATAAAACACATTTTATTTAAATGAGTTATTTTACGTGTTAAAAACTAAATTAAGCAACAGTAAAACAATGTGGCGAGGTTGTTTTCTATTTGTACAAACTTTTTATAATGACAAAACAGCCTGAAAATATAGTTTTATTGGTTTTTTTACAATAACACTTTAATATGCGTTTAAAACGTGTTTTTTAGTCAGTATTAAATAAAAAATATACAAGTGTATAAACAAATTTTTTCCCCGTAAAGTATTTATTTTATAATGGAGATGGCATCGTAAGCTAAAAATCATATTTAATTATTTGCCCTTTCAAGCTGCGAACAGTTGTTTTTACACTTCAAATAATTTGCATCTCCGAATAAAGATAGGATGACCCGACATTAAAAGTTTTTTACCGGACAACGCAATAAAGGTTAACCAAGTCCTTATTTCTACTATTGTCTAGTATTTGACGATTTTTTACTGAAGGTCGTATAAAACTTCAACAAAAATTATTAATTTATAACATTAAAATATCTTAAGAATCATCCTGATTCAAATTATTGGGTATAATTTTTTTGTTTCAAAATCTTAAATAAACTTAATGAACTCCTTTTACTTCCAGGCAAAAGCCCCTTTCAGCCTAGTGTAAAGAACCCTTCTGTAAAGAATCGTAGCAACGTTTTTAAGTTAAAATAATGGTTCATTCCACACTAATAAATCGTGGACGGATAAAAGAGACGAAAATATTAAAAAGATCACTTTTTTGAAAATAGTTTATAAAAAACTCAAACTCTATACATTTAACACATAACGTAACAAAAATATCTTTTCATAAAAATCGACTTAAATTGCATATTAATAAGAACTTTGTTTTCAATAAAGACCAGTCTTTACCGCGCCAAAACGCCGATTGCGAAAGGAGACGCAGATGTGGTACAAAATACAAAAATATTTCAAAATCCCCCCACCCCCCAACCAAGAAAATGTACGATATATATTGTTCTAATGAAAAGTTGGTGAATAATAATTGTACCTGCTATATGTCACGTGATAGATAAACGTGTTGAAAGTCATGATTACTGCTTAATGATTATTTTAATGACAATGATAAAAAAAAAAAAACTAAAAAATAGCCTATAACTGATTCCGGATGCTCTATCACAGTAGTTCTTGCTGAGTCCATACATGGCCTTGTTTCAAAAAGTCAAAAATTCATCACAACTTTGGGAGGAACTGTGCACTTGCACAGGTAAAATAGCAAATTGGAAATTGATGGAATATACCGAATGGTTAATTCTTTTATCGTAAAAGAAAAACCATTCGGATTTGATTTGATTTTTGGAATGGATGCGATTGAAAAATTTGAAGGAGCCGTTATCTATGGTGTTAAAAACCGTAATATGTGAATGTTAGTATGTGATTCGGTGAAATATGAAGCCATTACTACAAAATGAAATAAAGAGAACAAAATAAATGAAACAAAACACGTGCGTTACTACGACGAGAAAGAAATTTGATATCATTAATACGTCAAGAAATAAAAAGAACAAAATAAAACGCGATGCGGTTACAAGAAGTAAAGAGAACGAAATAAAACATCAGGACTTCACGGCAAAATTCGACGATAAATAGTCAGACAGCATCGTGGAACTAGAATAAAGAGAGTGAAGTTAATAATACCATTTGTGAATACAAGGTGAACCAAAAGCAAGAACGTAGTGTTACCGGAAGAAATAAATTAATGAATCAACTCAGTCATACTTGTACCATATAACGAACTAGTATTGTGACCACCTAAAGTATTAATACCGCTTATGTGCGTTGTGCAAGAAAACAAAAGCAAAAAGGTACTTCCAGTGGGAGACGAACTCTTAATGAATCTGGAAATTGCCACACAGCAAATGCGGGTGTTTATCAAGAGAAACCGCGTTGTTAGAGAAAAATAAAAGATGCAAAAATTCTTGATCTTAAAAAAACCTACGTTCAAATTCACATTGATAAAAAATGTAAGCCATATCAAACGGTGAATATAAATGGGAAACGGTATTGTTTTAATAGAACGTGTTCTAGCATCAAAGTGACTCCATCAATAATGACCTGGATTTTTCGCCACGTGTTCAATGTAAACCCAACCATGAAGAAAGCATGCGATAACTACATTGATGATATATTTGTTGATGAAAGTGTAGAAACTGTGGAAAATGTAGCAAAGTATTACAGTTCGAATCTTTAAATGCAGTCACACTGTTCAGCCAGTTAGGTAAACTCATTGGACACAACCCGATGGCAGGAAGTTTGCGTTTACAAGG
Source organism: Hydra vulgaris (assembly GCF_038396675.1). Lineage (NCBI taxonomy): Eukaryota > Metazoa > Cnidaria > Hydrozoa > Anthoathecata > Hydridae > Hydra > Hydra vulgaris. The sequence goes on along the minus strand of NC_088922.1, from coordinate 27,607,948 downwards.
TTCATACATCAAACATTTTGCAGGGAATTTTCCTTAAAGCAATTTTATTTCCAAAAATTGTAATGAAAAACTGAAAGAGTTGCTTCACCATGTGGAAAAAGTAGACTCGGTTTGTGGAAAATGGCTGGTACCAGCGAATGGAAAAACTGAGTTATATTGTGCATCATCCATAGGACTTAGTATAGTTCTGCTCATTGAAGGAGTAGTTGTTGAAGATGCAGCATGGCTACGGCCGGCGAGTGATGCATACTATACTAACAGGAGTGAATGGATTTGATACTTCGAAAACTAAACTTAGCTAGTAGGTGGGACAAAAAGAGATAAATAGTATACAGTGATAGCAAGAGCACCGTGAGGTGGTTAAACGCAGTTTAAACTTGGGAGAACGCAAAACTCCCCAAAAAATTAATCAAAAAAATAGTTTTCACTAGGAAACAAATTTTTCTGACGTTTGATGTTGATAAGAAAACTAATTAAACTTGCTTTACATAAACTCCAACTTATAAAAGCTCATTTACTGAACAGAAGAGCGCTCTTTAATACTAACAGTTGATATATCTAGATATAAAAATTATAGATACACCTTTTTAAACTCTTCTTACTTTTATAGAGAACTAATTTTATTTATACTTGTTTTATTTTGAGACTATATGGAAAGTCCCAGCATTAATGTTAAAATATTTTAACAAAATCTTTGAAAAGAAAAAACACCGCATAAGCATCATTTTTTAGAATGCAAATAATGCGTCATTGGTTTCCAAAACTTATTTAAAACATAGTTGATAACTTCTGAACATTAGGATTCTATAAGGGATCGTTCCTATATTACGCAACGTTAAATTCATTAATAAAAGAAACAAAAAAGATCAAAAGTTTTCCCATGCAAAGCCTTAAGTTAAAGAAAAAATCAAAATAGCGCATTAAGTTTAATGAAAATCGACGCGTAAAAGAGCCTAAGATCTCCTACTACTGTTTTTTAAATAAATTTAGCTTTGCGTAATTTATGGACGATCCCTAAAGAATCGCACCAAAAACTTATCTGACACTCTATTTAAGAAGAAAAGAAAACAGCGCTTAGAAAGTGATGAGAAACTACAAAATTGTTTCAAGAAGTTGTCGATAACAAACTCTGCAGTGGAAAAGAAAATTATTTCAGAAGATATTTGTATCGAAGTTAATGACAATTCGACAGATAAAGTTTTTCAAATAGCTCAAATTAATGACTTAAGTTCAGATCATCATTTTGAATTAGTTAAAGAAGAGATTATCAGCTCTTTATAAAATTTTTATCTAAGTCAGGAAGTATGTTGCACAAATGATTCAGAAATAACAAGTGAGTATGAAAGTTCCTAGCTTTCTGAACGAGCTGAAATGGATGACAATAAACTTTATTCAGAAACGTTAGATTTCCACCGACCTCAGGAAAAAACTTTCAAATCAGGGATCCAGCAACATGGCCTAAAGTAACATAAAAATAAGATGCTTTTGATTCGGCATTGCCAGAGCAAGAAAGAAGAAATATTTTTCCAATCACGCTGTATGATGAAAACTGTAAAATTGAGGAAAGCTTTGTGGACTTCATTGAATATCACCAAAAAACCGGAGGTCTTGCAACAGAGATCACTGAAAAATTAGAGATGGATAGTCTCAAGATTTCTGATTGACGCGGTCAAGGTTACGACAATGGAGCCAATATGTCTGGGAAATACAATGGCGTCCAAGCTCACATCCATTGTGATTCAGCAAGATTTGTTTCACATGCAGCTCACATTTTTGTTTCTTGTCGGTGTCGATGCTGCTGAGTTTTTCTCGCTCATAATTACATTTTTTGGAAAAGTTTAAGCCATCTTTAATTTTTTTTTAAGTTCTACATTAAGATGGGAAAAACTGATGAAAATATTGACTATCTTATTAAAGGGAAACAGTGACACAAGGTGGTTTGCCAAAAAAAAAGAATTTTCTATGGCTTTGTACGGTCCTGATTCCAGGTGTCGATACACGGAGGAAAGCAGAAGAGAATGAAGTAAACAAGGAATTCGTAGAGAGTGATAATGTTTGGATAAAACCAACTTAAGTAAAAAAGAGTAGCCGAGGATAACAGATGTAGTACGGAAGCAAAATACCTTGTCGTTTGACGACGAAACTGCAAATCGGGTATATCCATGTCAGACTTTCAGAATTCATATGAACCACTCAACGATGTTTTTTATCGACCAAAAGATAAAAGTGTAAAAGAAAGTATAACAACGAAATAATTCTCAAAAACATAACGAACTGCAAGTAACGCGCTTCGGCGAAGTAAGAACCACAGAGATTCGAATTTTTAGTTATTTCATGACGGCATTTGCATGTTCTATTGTAAAGTTGGTCAAATATAATGTAGTTCTCGTCTCGTCTCGTCTGTAGTGGCCTTCTGGGCTTTGGGGTGGTGAATTAACAAAAAAAAAAAAAAAAAAAAGTTGTTAGATGTCACATAGATAAACGTATTGAAAGACGCTGTTCCACAAAATTTAAAAAAAATATTTTTACTACACGAATTCCAGCAAAAATGATATCTGCTTTAACTTTGGATTTCGCAGTAAATGAAGATGCCAATCAACTATAACCGACAATCGTAAAACTATCAAGGCATTGTAGTGAGAGCGAAAATTCATTTTGTCTAACTCCATTATTATCCAAAATAAAATTTCCCGCCCTCTAGACAATATGGTGTCAACACAGCGTCAATCGTACACGTCTCAATCAATCTCCGCAATACTAACCTAGATATGGATTGTATCATGATATTATTAAAGTTACTAATGACTATAGAGAACTTAGCCCTAATAAAATTCTTGCAACGAAATGCACAGAAAAACTCAGAACTAAGACGAGCGTTTTGACGATTTACGTACAAGAACCAAAAACAGTGTACAATATTGCATTTAAAATTTAAAATTTTTTGATATTTTATAGGAAATTTCGAAAAAAAAATCACTAAAAAACTTTACGTGAAACAAAAAGTATATAGCAGTTGTTAAAACTAAAATAGTTTATTCGTCATTAAAAACAAATCTGAAGTTGCATCAGAAAACATAGTTATAGGTAAAAAAAAATAAGAGCTTGTTTTTTTGCCCTTAATTGTTTTTTGTAAAAAAAAATTATCTTACATTTATCTTAGATGAACGTTTTACAAGTGTATATACAGTATTGGACAAAACATTTGCAACCAACATCGAACAATGGTAAAAAGTGTTCCTAATTTTACATGTCTTAAAAACGAAACGAACTATACTACCACAGCAAACAGTTCAGGAGTCTAGAGTCATTGCATGCCATGACATGACCAATCAGCTGACAGGTGACAGCACACAGGCAGAATTTCGTTGACTATTTTGGAGCGGACAAAACAAGTGCAACTTTTTTGGTTTGTTTCATTTTCTTAAGTCTGGTCCGTGTCAACGTCACAGAAGTTTTTTAATAATTAAAGAAAGTATCCAGAAGTTTCCAGAAGCATGCAGAAGCTTCCAGAAGTTTACAGAAGAAGCATCTGGAAGCATCCAGTAGCATCCAGAAATATCCAGAAACATTCAGAAGCATCCAGACGCATCCCGAAGCTCGAAAAGAAGCATCTAGAATCTTCCAGAACAGGTTCACGCATTTTACTATATAAGAGACATGTAAATCGACATGTAATTCATTCAGTATATGGAAGTCAATCAGTCAGTATTATCAAGACAGTTTATCGAAGTGAGTTTTATCAAAGTTTTTTATCGAAGAACATCAATACAAGAAGTGAAATACAACAAGTATTTCATAACATCAATACAGTCCACATCCAACCAAGACGTTGTGTTCCACAGATCATTATTGTATCATCACAAGGTAAATGTAACACGGTAAGCCTTGAGAAGCATGATTATTCATTTTTATTGTTTTATGACTTCAAGTGCAAAAATGGCTCCCGACAGTCTTGGATTGGAACTAAGAAAGAAAATTATTGGCGATTACGTAAGTGGAATGTCACAAAAAAGTATTTGTGACAAATATCGCGTTAAAAAATGGACCGTATCAAGACTATGTTCCAAACATCGTTCAACGGGGAAGTTGGCAGCAGATAACAAAGGTGGAAGACCGCGTTCCACCACTTCTAGAGAGGATTCTATGATCGTCAGATCCGTCAAGAAGAATCCCTTGTTATCATCAGTCGAGGTACAAAAGCAATTAGAGCTGCCTGTATCGGACCGAACAATCAGACGACGTGCTGTTGAAGCCGGATTGTTTTCTCGACGCCCTGCAAAGAAACCGCTGATTTAAACTAAAAAACCAGAAGAAAAGACTCCTGTTTGCTACATCTCATATTGACTGGAATGTGCAGAAATGGCAAACTGTCCTGTTCAGTGATGAATTGAAGTTCAACATCATTGGGAGCGATGGCATTTGCCGTGTACGTCAACCGGCCGGAAAACGCCTCGATTTACCTTACTGCCATAAAACTGTGAAATGGTGGAGGCAATGTAATGGTCTGGGGGTGTTTTTCTGCTAACGTTCTAGGTCCAATACATCAAAACGATGAAATAATGGACCGTTTCATGTATAAAAATATCCTGAAACATGTTATGTTACCTCATGCTGAATGGAATATGCCAATAAAATGGATTTTTCAGCAAGACAACGATCCGAAACACACTGCAAAAGTAGTCAAGCAGTGGTTTCAAGACAACCACCTATCAGTGATGGATTGGCCGCCTCAATCTCCGGATCTCAACCCTATTGAGAACCTGTGGGAGATCGTCAACCACTAAATTAATCGTGAAGGTGTTCGTAATAAGGATCAACTGTTTGAACAAATCCAAAAGGCCTTAGCAGCGATCCCACAAAGTTTCATTGATCACCTGATCGAATCTATGCTTCGAAGATGCAAGGCTGTGATCGACAACAAAGGATTCGCCACAAAATATTGATAGCGAAATACAGCTTGGTCAACATTTTGTCGAGTTGCACTTGTTTTGTCCAGAAGGTAATCAATTTTTTAAAATACTTTTGATTAGTTTATTAATTTTCGTGTACAAATAATGAACTTTGTGATGAATAAAACATGAAGAACTTTGTCTCTAAACAGTTACATAGTTATTTCTCTAAATTGAAAAAATGCAGCACTTTTATATAAAGAAACTAAATTAGCATTATTTGGTTGCACTCGTTTTGTCCGATACTGTATTTGTTAAATGCTCATGACCTTAGTGAGAGGAAACATGCTGTATCCTAGGGCCCAATTTTGTTCACGGGCCCGCAATTAATAATTATAAAATATTATATTTACCTACGTTACCTACGTAAAATATTATATCTACCTACGGTGTAGTTAAGGCAATTTTAAAATTGTATAGCGTCTGTAAGATATTTTGTTGATTATGACATATTTCCGTTAAATGATCAGGCCTGTGAATTATGAAAAGTCAAAAAAAATTAAAATAATAAATTTTGCAGTATCATAAAATATAAATGTTTGTAGCGAAAAAACCCAGACCGAAGATTGCTTTTTTTATTCTTCTTAAAATCAAAATCGCTTCTCTAAATTTGAATAAAATTTTAAATAACGTCGTTTAGGTGAAATGAACATCATAGTTTAATAATACGATCTGTTCTGATCGTTTATCGGCAACTTTTACTAATTATAAGCTCTTCTAAGTCGGAATTCTAGTATTTTTTGTGAAAATTGATAGAAATATTATATTTTGTCAACTATATATGGTTAATATACGTAAAAACCGATTAGAATTAGGATCTATAGTAAGTTAAGGCACTTTTTTAAAAGATTTTAACTAAGTACATATAAACGCCGATAAGCGAAACTGATCTAAAGACTCCAAATGGTGTTCTTCCGATTCACTAATAGGGATAGTAAAAAGGTTTTGAAAATTATATATATATAAAAAAAAGTTTCTTTAAATATTTAAAAAAAAAAAAAAGCAAAAAAAATTATAACACCTAAAGCTCTCGTTTGGGCATAATACGCTGATAAAATCATACTAATTCCAAATAAAAGAATTCGAATAACTTGTAAATTGAATAATTTGTAAATACACCGAGTATTTTAACATTACATTATGGCTTTGTTAATCAAAACACAACATTGAACGTTAGAATCAACGTAAACGTTAAATTTAAATTTAAAAATGTCCTCAATGATTATAATATAGAGTAAGATATCAGCAAGAAAACAATTAATGTAATATTTACTTTGAACACATTATTATTCGAATAATTTAAAATAAAACTTATTGAGTGTTTGAGAATTTGATTCTAATTTAATTACTCGTAAATTAAAAGTATTGTTGTAAGGTATAAAATATTGTTTTAATATACAAAGGTTATGATGATTTGATGCATAGATCGCCTGATAATAATCACCATCGATATACGAGGGTGGTCTAAAAAGTTTTCGACCTAACAAAGATAAAAGACATTTTTTCGAAATTTTTTTTTATTTTTCAACATAATCTCCTTGTAACTCTACACACTTTTCCCAGCGATGCCTCCATCTCTGTAACCCGTCCAAATAGTACTCACCGATTTTCTCTGCAAAAAAATTGTTAACGAAGGTGATTGCCTCTTCATTTGATGAAAATCTCTGACCTCCGAGCGCAATTTTTAAATAAGGGAACAGAAAGAAGTCGCTTGAGGCCAGATCTGGTGAGTAAGGCGGATGGTCAAGCAGTTCAAACCGTAATTTGTGGATTTTCGCCATGGCAACCGCCGAGGTGTGAGATGGTGCGTTGTCTTGGTGAAACAAGATTTTCTTTTTCTGCAAATGTGGTCCTTTCCGCAAGTTGTTCCTTTAGATTGTCAAGCAATGATGCGTAGTATGCTCCTGTAATAGTTTTTCCTTTTTTAGTATGCTCCTGTAATAGTTTTTCCAGTAATTAATCGTCGCCAAAACTCGGATTTATTGCGCCTAAACAGCGCCAACAGAGCGCTGGAAATGTTCATTCGAACACGTTTTTGATCCAACGTGAACAAACGCGGCACCCAACGCGCGGACAGCTTTCTCATGCCTAAATTTTCATGTAATATATGACAAACACGTTCTTTTGATATGTTTATAACCTCTGCTATCTCTCTCAATTTAATTCGGCAATCGTCTAGCACCATTTGGTGAACTTTGGCGATGTTTTCATCAGTAGTTGCAGTTTTTGGACGTCCTGAACGTTCACCATCTCCCAAGCTCTGACGGCCACGTTTGAATTCAGCTGCCCAAAATTTCACTGTGGTAAATGATGGTGCAGAGTCCCCATACACAGAATCCATCTCATCTTTGATTTGCGTAGGCGTATTGCCTTTCAAAAACAAATATTTAATGACAGCTCGATACTCGATTTTGTCCATTTTCACAAAATTACTCACATCAACTCACTCAAACGATTGTTACATAACAACTGCGCGTTCAAAATGGCTGAAACTTTAATGAATAACTATCAACATATAAACAAACAAAATTCACTTGTTTTAATTTACGAGTGCTGTCATCTTTACGTCGAGGTCGGAAACTTTCCAGACCACCCTCGTATACCAACATGTTTTTATTTATCAATTTCATCTGCAAATTATTTTATTTACTAAAGCGTGTAAATGAAATAAATGTGAAAGAATAAGCACGTCATTTTTTTTCAGTGGTTGTATTAAAATATTTTTAATTGTTTTGTATTTTGTTTACAACGTGTTGTGATTTCAAAAAAATATGTTAGTTTTTGGATTTAACTTGAAATTAGTTTTAAAAATGACAAAAGAAGAAGACGTAAGAGAAAAAATTATGCACAAATATTTACAAAATCCCAATAGTAGCTCCAATTCGATAGCAAAATCGTTGCAAATACATCCATACACCGTTAGTCGTGTTATTCAACGTTTTTCTCAAACAAAATTGATCAAACGCAAATCTGGTGGTGGAAGAAAGGAAGGTTTCTAAAGATATAAAACCAGTTAGAAAACTGGTTAACAGTTTTAAGAATAACCCAAGCCTTCCACTAAGGAACGTGCAAAAGTATATGGGTTTTCTCATAGTTTTGTTGCAAAAGTTAGAAACAAACATGGTTTTCATTCTTTCAAAGCACAAAAAGTGCCCAACCGTTCTCAAACTCAAACTACAGAAACAACCACCCACTTCTTTCCCAACGCAAAAAACTTTCAAAATATTGAAAACAAAAGAAACTTTAAGTTAATTAGACATATCTTTGCTACATAATATATTGATGTTTTAAACTCATGAAATTCAATGCTTTTGTTAAAAAAATGAAAAAGTGCAAGAACCCGCGGCAGAAAGTTGTATGACAGTTTTATTTCTAAAAATTTCTGTATTATTGAAGACGATGAAACTTATATCAAGTACGATCATCAACAAATTCCTGGTGTTGTTTATTATATTGCCAAATATAGAGGAAAAGCAGATAAGAAATTTAAATACACAAAACATGACAAGTTCGCTAAAAAAGCTTTGATTTGGCAAGCTATTTGCAGTTGTGGCAAAAAATCAGCACCTTATATTTCTCAGTCCACACTTTCTGGTCAAATATATGTTAAAGAATATTTACAAAAACGTCTTTTACTTCTCATTAAATCACACAATAACAGACCTGTGTTTTGGCCCGATTTAGCTTCAATTCATTATTGTAAACTAGCTATGGAATGGTATAAAAAGAATAATGTGAAATTTGTGCCTAAAATAGAAAATCCTCCAAACTGCCCAGAATTGAGAGTTATTGAAAAGTACTGGGCTATTATTATTAAAAGCAAAATGGAAAAAACAAAAATGCTTTGCAGAAACATTAAAGATATTAAAACATCATTTAAAAAAGCATAAAATAGTTTTGATTCTTATTCTGTGCGCAAGCTTATGGGTACCACTAAAGCAAAAGCTCGAAATTTTATTAGATTCCCACGGGAATAATTCATCTTTTCTTTTTAATTTTTGATCTTCTTATATTATTGTATTAAAATTATTACTTGGTTCGAAGTAAAAATTGAGGAGTTTTTTTTTTTAGTTGTTTTTCTACTTTCACATTTATTTCGTGTACACGCTTTAGAATAACAAGTATTGTTAATTTAGGTAAAATCCTATTTAATAGTCACATAAAAAATAAATTAAAAACCTCAAGTTCATAAAGGGGACAGCCATAATGTACGTACGTAGTAAAACCACTGATTTTGAACCCCCTTTCCCCTTGAACGCACCTGTATATTTTCGACGACAACCCTACCTGCGTACATACGCATTATTTATTACAGAAACAACCACCCACTTCTTTCCCAACGCAAAAAACTTTCAAAATATTGAAAACAAAAGAAACTTTAAGTTAATTAGACATATCTTTGCTACATAATATATTGATGTTTTAAACTCATGAAATTCAATGCTTTTGTTAAAAAAATAAAAAACAAGATATATCAAGATATAGTCAATCTGCGTACGTACTCGCTGTCTACAATACCCCCTCTCTCAAAAGTGTACGAATGTAAGCATTCGTACACTTTTGGGTAACCTCCCTCTCCCCATAGCTGCGTACGTATTTTATGTAAGACCCCCAAGGAAAAAAAAATATTGAAAATGAAAAAAAGATTTTATAAACATTACTGAAGTCTTTCCTGTTCTTGATAACGTTAAAAAAACAAAGTTAGTGTAAAGTGTGATGAGGTTTTCACGCTTTTCAACAATAACTCTGATCGAAATAAATCAGATATAGCTAGTAATATTATTAAAAAAAAAAAGCTTTGATGACTTTGATGTTCGTAATCTACAAAATGAAATACCAAGCGCTTATGAAAGCGGTTCAAATGGAAAATCTAGAAAAGATCCCACGTCAATTTCCCAAGGAAATAACATTCCATGTCATCTCCCAAGGAAATGACAAAGAAGATTATAAGGCACATTTTTTTTTTTTTTTTTTATAGACGCTATTGATATAATTGGCTTGTTTTGAGAAAAATAAAACAAAAGTTGTTCTATATTAATTGTTGCTTTTTTCATAAACTCCCAACAGCAAGTCGCTCACGTTTAACCACAATATCAGGATATTGTTTTCAAAAGAATTATAAAAAACGGTATTGTACGAAAGAATTATAAAAACGGTATTGTATGAACAAACAGTATTGTATGAACAAACAGTATTGTATGAACAAACGGTATTGTATGAACAAACGGTATTGTATGAACAAACGGTATTGTATGAAAGTTCATGAAGTCAGATAAAGAGCTGTTGCGTGAAAAATCTTTTAATTACGTTATAGCATTGATGTTGTCCTTACATTGCGTACAGCATTGATGTTTCTCTTGATTTGATGAATGAGTTATAACAGTTAGAACGTTTCTTCAGCACGGTTGTAAGGGTTGAAAATGTTTACGTCCTTCTACGTGTTAAGATTGACTTTCTGGTTTGGGAAAACTGGCAGTTGAGCCGCCGCTTACAAGAAAAGTAGACTTTGATAAACAATAGAATATTCTTGTTCTCTCAAAATTAACTTCATTTTTTAAAGATATTAGATTTTTTTTAAAATACGTTATTGAACAGTCTTTTTCTCATTAAACATACTGATAATATTATTAAAGCAAAAATCTAATTAAATGACATTTTATAACAAAGTAATTTGCTAAATAAATGAAAATTGCTAACAAAAATAAGGATTCGTAGACCAGACTGTAAACTTAAAAACATATATTACAAACTTAAAGTCTATAATATGTCATATAAAAGACTTTAAGTTTGATAAATTTAAGGTAAATTTTCAATATGGACCTATTATTGCTGATAAAGTTAAAGAAAAAAGGTTCGCAAAAAATTTGCCCCGGGCCTGCATCGGCTGCCAACAGCCTTCTAAATACTTAATTTTTTAAAATAAAATTGCTTTTCTTTGTTAAATTTTGAAAAACTGTTTATAGCAATTTTTTTTCAAATGTGAATCTCGTTAACAATTTCAAGCAGTCCCCCCTTCCCTTAAAAATTATTCATATTAGAGAAAATTCTAAAGTATTCTTCATATTTCTGCTTTGCTTTCGACCGTTCTAAAATATTTTTAAAATATCTAAATGAAATGATCAAAAAAGTCAAAAATCTCGCATTTTGAATATTTATAAACAGTTTAAGTTTCAAATTTCATTCAAGTTTCATGTTTAAAGCTTTAAAATAACTTTCCATAATTTTGAAAATGCAAAAATGTATTTAAATGTGAATACATTCTTTGAAATATTGGCATAAAAATAATTCAATTTTTTTAAATTAAGAAACAAATCTCTAATGAAATAAAATATAATTGTAAAAATACCTTAAATTTTTCATATCCATTTCACAAAAGATATTTTACGAAACGGACTTTAATGACTTTTTCCAACCGGGATCATTTCTTAATTCTTCGTTTTTAGGTCCAATTATTGCATAAGCATCTTTTTGTGCACCAGGTAATAGATATCTAAGCATTGAATAAGTATCAAACGTAATAATAACACCGTAAACCCCCGCGTGCCTGCGTACATATAAATATGTATGGATGTATATATAAACATATATACATATACACATATATACATACATACATATATATATATATATATATATATATATATATATATATATATATATATATATATATATATATATATATATATATATATATATATATATATATATGTATATATATGTATATTAAAAAGAGAAACTGACACCATACGCACATATACATACATTTAGTATTATGGTTAAGAAAGTTTAGTAACAGTACTTGCCTTTGAGAAACATTTATTAGGTCATTCCTATTTGTTGCAAACAAACGATCGCGATGAAGTTGACGAATTTCATCTGTAAGACCACTTTTGAATAACGGCATTCCACGATTTGATGGTGGAACCGGACTATCGATCTGAAATATATTTTAAGAATAAGATAATAAACAGAATGTAAATCGTCAAAATCTTATCTAAAATTATACTTACGTGCGAAAAAACTGACAACTTTGCTTCCTCTATATCGTCATCAGTGAATTTTCCCTCGCTAGCCCAGATAACTGATTTTTCAAACGAATTTAAAGTCGACAATGTATTCGGGTCTCTAAATGAAAACTCTTATTACATAATAAAATTTTAAGACTCTAAATATATAATGCAAATCGTCACTAACCTATACGAATAGAAAGAAATGACACCGCTATCAACCTTTGCTCCGCCACCATAAGCGCCACCCTTCTCTCTAAAATATCAATCAAATAAAAATTATAATTTAATTTTTACGCCTCGGATGATGAAAAATATTAAATGAATTAAAAAACTTTAATAAAAACGCGTTTCTTTCAATACTAAATGCTTTTATATTTAAGTCAGTTTCTACTCATTCTTTTACTATTTAAACAGGAAAGGGAAGGGAAAGGTTACCGCTTTCGTAAGCACGTCTTGTATAATTTTTATTTGTCTTAAGCAATGCTCACGTGATTATTTTTCTCGTCTCTTTTCTACTCCCTTAGAAAACAGGATGAGTGAAAACTGACATTTAGAAACGCTTACATGAATTTTATTCCAAATTCACCAGTTTTAACTTCATATAAAACTGCAACGTCACTTTTTAATGACGTACGTAAAAAATTTCCAAATAAAAAAAGATTTAAAAAAAATACTTTGATCGCTTCGATTAATTACAGAAAAATCTTACCTTATCTCTTGATGAAGATATTTTGCCGACATTAGTCTCAAAAGTATTTGCAGCCTGTAAAAAATAGCAGGTATTAAAAAAGCTCCTTACGAACTTCAACCCATTTTAACAATAAGGATAAATAATATAACAGAAGTCAAGAAAAAGAAGTAAAAAATCACTTAGCATAATCTTCATGAGAGTAAGGAACGCCTCTTATACATTTGCTTACGTAATTTACTGGAAAATCCATTTCCACAAACGTTTTTTGGCTCTTCGGATGAAAATCTGCGTCCTAATATAAAACAGTTTAAAATTTTTTTCCTAATATAAACAGCTAAAAAAAACTCTATGAATACAAAGCATAAAAATTCTTTAAAATAACAGCAAAGTCACCTGAACAAAATCTGGATCATCAAAACCTACAGTGTTAAGGGAGGTTAACATTTCACTTAATGCATGTATGGAGGAATCGAGCATTTCTAATGGAGCATTAATTGCGCACCTATAAAGAGATATTTTTTAATGATTTCTATATATTTAAGCAAAACATTAAAAAAACTACAAGTTTTAAATAAAAAATAAAAAAAAAAATAAAAAAATAATAATATAAAATAATTTGCAGCAAATTTGGCGCAAACTAGTATTGTACGATTGTATAAAATGAGTTCATTTTATACAATCGTACAATTATTGATAGTGTTGTTATAACGTACGAATAAACAAATAAATCATCCTAAGAAAAAAAAGCCGATTCTCAGACGAACAATTGACGATAATCTGTAAATTAATAGTCAATAGTCGGTTGATCAATTGTCAATAATCTAATGAACAGTTGTCAATCACCCAAAATATTTTCCGACGTAATTTCTTTTCTTGATTAGGTTAGTTTATCATTTACTAGGTTAGTTTATCATTTATTAGGTTAGGCAAGACAAAAGATGTTCAGTCCACCATATTGTACCGAGTAACTGTGAATAAGACTTGGTATTATGCTGTCTAAATACATTAATGGTGTAATTTTATACCAGTCATCAAATGTTGGAATATGCTGTAGTAGTGTGAATTCCTGTTGGTAATATTAGATGTAAGCTACAGTACAAAAATAGACTGGATATACTTAGAATCACAAATTAGAGACAGGACGTATAAGGGGTGATGCAATTCAAATGTATAAAATATTTAATAAACTGGAGGAAAACTGAATGGAGGTTGATACTAAAATCCATAAAGAGTGCAACTCCAAATTAATTATCTATTTAGAGAAATAACCATAAATAAAAATATAATCAAAAGAGTTTATCATTTCAAACTCAGGAGCGATGCACTAAGCAGCCCTGTTTTAGTAGAACTAATCCACACGAAGTAGAAGTTTTGAAAGCTGCCATAAAGCTGAAGACATTGAATAATTTTCAAAAAGTATACATTAATCTGAAACTGAGGTCTAATAGTAACAAAAAAAAAAGAACTAGTTATTGACAAAAACAAAGAAAACTTGCTATAGAAGGAACTATCGACAAGCTCTTTTGATTTGATATTCGAAGAATTAGAGTCTGCAAAATCTGCATTAAGTAAATTGACTAGAGTTTGACTTCATCTGTCTTGCTGGTATACTAATGCAACATTGCTAAACAGCAAGTTTGATGAATTATTAATTGATATTAAAGTTGAGCAACCGCATATGTAATGATATGTGAAGCATAGCGAAGTGAATTTTCAAAAACAAATATTCCGAGTTATTCATTTTCCAGACAGACTGATTAATAGGGGACATGGAGTATGCATTTATAGTCATGAAAGCATCTTCATCAGTTCTTTTAATTTGACTAATATTTATTTACATAATGACAATGTTGAGTAAATATGGCGCTCTATTTGTACAGTTTCAGAAATAATTTTTTTTGGGTGTATCTATAGAGTAGAAGGTGGTAGTGAAGGAAATAACAAGCAAGTTATAAATTCAGTTAACAACTCTATTATAAGTTGTTAAAAAAAATCAATATTTAGGTTTACATATATGTGGTGACTTTAAATACTCAAAATATAATTAACTCAAATTTTAAATCAACCAACATTTCAAATAAATAACAAGGAAACAACAAACGTATTAGACTTAGTGATATCAGAATCTTTGGCTAGAGTTTTTCAAATATAACGCATACTAAACTTTTTTTTTATATTTCTTGAATATTTTAATATTCCTTTTTTGTTTGTTTTGTCTTTTAAAGAATGAAATTTTAAAGAACAGTTTATATATATATATATATATATATATATATATATATATATATATATATATATATATATATATATATATATATATATATATAATAATTTTTTTTTTAATTTTAAAAGTTATAAAAGTTAGTAAACATAACAGGTAATTACCCGTTATATCAGGTTTATTTTTATTATATACTTATGACGCACGACAAAAATTGCACATCTGATGATTGTACCAAAGTTCGAACAAATCCAAAAGCATTCATTAAAAAATAAACGCAGAATATAGCAAAAACAAAAAATACAAAATATTATATGTGGAACATAACGGTAATTACCTGTTATGTTCAATGTATAATTCGAATGAAAAAAACATGACGGTATTTGCCGTTATGTTTTTTTCATAAGAATTATACATTGAACATTGAACCCGTTATAAAACATGAAATCTAGCGTTATGTTTTTCAAAAAAATAACTGGTATTTTTTTTACTGCGTGTAATAATGTAATGTAAATGTATTACATGTAAAAATTGTAAATTATTTCAAGACTTAAAAATTAAAATTATTTTTTCTTATGCTAATTAATTATCAACAAATCAGAAATCAGATCAAAATCAGAAAAGTTCTTTTTAAAAAAGATATTATGAAAAAATCCTGTTCAAAATTAAACTCCATTAAAATTAAAATCAATCTTTGTTTGACAAATGTTAGACCTGAATTATGTAACCATTTAAAAACACCGAACAAAGATATAATAGAATAAGAATTATAAATTTCATTGATTTAAAATTATGAAAATATTTTTTAAATCTATTGCATTAATATTTAGAACAAACTAAACAAAGAAAAACCGATCAAGTTGAATATTAAAAAGAAAACGATTGATTCGATTCGATTATCTAATTTGCTAATAAATTAAAAAAAAATTAAAAACAAGCACTAAATCAATATGAGTCGACGGTAATGCGCGTTCAACCGACTAGCCGCATAGCGGAAGACACAGCTCAAAAATTCTCAAAGTGTGCAGCAGAAGCCATGCGGCATTAAATGTAAAATGTCACTAAAAATATCACCTTGAAGAAAAAGAAAATTTTTTGTGACAAAGTAAACAAAATAAAACACTAAGTGAAGAACTAATATATATTTAATGGTGAAGAACTAATATATACTTAATGGTGAGAAACTAATATTTAATGGGCTTACGTATTAATTTTGCTTCATTAATTCTCAAATAATTTTACTAAACATTTAATCATTTATAAATTTGAATTACCATTACGCGCTTTATAACGTGGTTTGATTACAGAAAGTATTTGAAAATAAATTTAATTTTATAGAAGAAATTAAAAAAAAAAACAAATAAATAAAATAAAATGAATTGGTTTCTAGTAGTCTTGCTTGTGGTAGGAAACTCCCCCGTTAGGCATACAATGTCGTTGAATAGACAAATAAACGAGGACAACAGCGCAAAAGTATTCGAAGAAGAACAAATAGTAGAAGAACCGATAGACGAAAATAAATCAAATTTTGATAGTGAAGTAAAATCTTTTGAACAGCAACAAGAAAAAACTGGTGCCTCGAGTAAACATGCTGTAGAAAGAGTGAAAAATGTAAACAAAACGTGTTTTGATAACTCGTGTGACGATTTTGAGAAACTTCAGAGTGTCAAAGAACTGCTTTCAAGCAAAAACGAAGTAAATCGTAATAAAAACGTAGAAAATCGTAATAAAAACGAAGAAAATTATAATAAAAAAGCAGAAAATTATAATAAAAACGAAGAAAACCATGATAAAAACGAAGAAAACCGTAATAAAAACCAAGAAAATCGTTTTAAAAACAAAACCGATATTCAAGAGCAGAAGACTGTCGAGAAACATAAAACAGATATAATATTAGTAAACGAAAACGATTCGGAAACCGTAGAAAATGATCAATTTAAAGATAACCCACATAATAGAAATGTATCAACGGAAGGAAATGATAAAAAAAAAACATATACTAAAACTGAATTAATAAAAAAAATAGATAACCCTAATTCTAATTATATACTTATGACGCATGATAAAAATTGCACATCTAACGATTGTACCAAAGTTCGAGCAAATCCAAAAGCATTCATTAAAAAACAAATGCAGAATATAGTAAAAACAAAAAATACATCTGAGGCAAAAGAAAAATCAACCAATCGTTTGACGAACCATTCTATAATAACTACTATATACAACCACTCTGAAAGTTCAGTATTTAAGCCCGAAGTTATTAGATTTAACAGTTCTCAATTATCATCTAAAAACAAAACATCAAATGATATTGGAACAACTGCAATTAAAGAACTGTTAAAAAAAATTGAGGAGAAAAATAAGGTTGGAAAAACGGTCGAAATAAAATCAAACTGCACTGGAAATATTTGTACAAATAATAAAAAAACTGAATCTAAAAAGAAAAACGACGAAAATTCTTCTGAAAATTTAAAATTGGAATTCAATGGAACACAAGATATAAATGAAAATTTTCTAAAGCACAACAAAGAATTTAAAACGAACGATAAATTAAAATTAAATAATAAAGAATTAATTTCCAACGAAACGTTAGACAAGAATGACAAAGAAAGTTATTCTAACGAGTCATTAAAAGTAAATGATAAAGCAAGTAATTTAAAAGAAATAGAAAACTCAAATGGATCTTTAAAAAATGCACTTAAAGAACGTTTAAACGAAATTATAAAAAAATTAACTAAAATTGGAAAATCTGAAAAAGAGGACAGCGAAGTTCAAGAAGAATATGACGAAAATAATGATTTAACAATTTCTTCAGCACAAAATATAGATTGTGTTGAGGATTGCTTAATGAAGTTAAAAAAACTTAAACTAAATAATTCATTGAGAGATACAGACAATGATGATAAATTAGAAATAGGCGCATCTGAGAGCGATGAAAATGAAAGCGAAAAAGTACCAGAACCTTCAGAAGCAAAAAGTAACTTAGAAGAACAAGAAGAAATTGAAGACCGCGATAATGATAATTTAAACGACCATTTTCAAAGTGCTTTAAACACAGATAAAAATAATAATTCTTTTATTGATAGCGAAGAAACTAAAAATTCAACAATAAGCGAACTATCAAAATCAACCAATGAAACTGCTTTTATAAATAAGGTATTAGAAAATACCACCAAAGATTGCTCAGGTACTGATTGTTTAACCTTAGAAAAAAATATCACCACGGAGATGGAAGGAACTAATAAAACATCGCAATTTGTAAATAGTACTGACAGAAATGATTCTGAGGAAGAAACGCACGAATCTAGCAACTCAAAGTCAATAGACTTGAGTGAATTTAATGACCACAAAAAAGTTAAAACTTTAGTAAAACAAGAACAAGAAGAAACCGATAACATACTAAATGTTAGTAATAAACATAAGTTTGAATACTCATTGCTTCGCGCCTCAAAAGTTCAAGTACCTAATCAAAATCGTTACCCAATTGCAACAAACACCAGTTCAGAGTTTTTAGCTGAAATACTTCCTAAATCAAAAGATAGAATGGATGAAGCTAAAGACAGTAATGCAATCAAAAAGAATGATTGTACAAATGCTTTTTGTATAAGTAAGAATGTCTTTTCAAGTAAAGATCAAAAAGAAAGAACTGAGCAAAAACATTTATTAAAAAACGAGTCAGAAGATTAAGAAATAAAGCTTTTACAAAACCTTAAAACTTAAATGTTTCAAATGCAAAAAATTAATCAAATTAATAATCCAAATATTATTAAAAAAACAAAACTATAGCTTAAAACAATAAGTTTTAATAATTTAAACAAGTTTCTACCTCATATCATTTGAGTTGCATATATACATTGCAGTTTTCATTAAATTCTCGATTACTCCATCTAAGCCTTCTTGTTCGGACAACTCCTTCATAAATTCAACCTAAGAAACAATTTATGTATTTGATCTACTATACATTGGATTTTTTAAAGTAGAGAAAACAGTTTCGTCAGCTTCCAAATGATATTAATAAGTTATTATTATTTTGTAGGAATTACTTTGTTCAATAATAATTATTACTTAAAGTATAAACAATATAAACATATAGTTATTATAATATATAATAATATTAAAATAATACTGTATATAATGATAAAAGTTTAAAAAATAATTATCTTATCTTTCGACTTTATATATTACGTAGAAAATTAAAGTATGTAATTATTACGACAAATATTAAACTACGTAATTATACGTAGAATATTAAACTAAGTAATTATTCCATAGAACTAAGATTTAAAATAATAAGATTTAAACTAATATTAAGAATAATAATAATAAGATTTAAACTATTATTAAACTAATTTAAAATAATAAGATTTAAACTAATATTAAACTAAGATTTTTACGTAGAATATTAAACTATGTAGTTAATACGTAGAATATTAAATCAAGTAATTATTGCGTAGAGTGTTAAACTATTGTACTTTAGTAAGAAGTAAGAATATTTAATAAGAAGTAAGAATATTAAATAACATTTAATAAAGTATATTTAAGTAACATTTTTTTTATTAAATATTCTGCATTTTGTATGTCAAACAATGATATCCCCAACACATAAATATATCTCATACATATATAAAAAATGTAAATATGTCACTTATAATAAAACATATGATATATAATATTAAACGGTTTGTAACCGTAAAACCTGGGTAAATAACGGTTTGTAACCGTAAAACCTTATTACAATTACAAACGTTATGTAATTATGAAAATAAGTGTAACTTTTATTATTCCATCCTATTTATAAAAAATATAACACACTATTGCTTGTTCGACAGTTTTTAAACTAACTTCTAATTTTGCATTTGTCTAACTCAGACTCCAACATCTTGTTTCACAGGTTAAAAAAATATTTTTTTAAACTATTAATATATATTTTTTTAAAACAAAAACCTTTTCTTTTTAATTAAATGGAATTGAAAATAGGTTTTGATTTCATTTAATTCAAAATTTTCTAATTTTGATTTCACAACCTTACTTTGAAAAAGATATCAGAAGAAGTTACAGTCATAAAGAAAAGGTATCAGAAGTTACAGTCATAAAGAAAAAGTTTCTTTAAAAAAATCTTACTTGTCGAAGACCTGAAAAAAGTTCAGATAGTTGAGCTGCAGGTGTCAAACCTTTTGCTGCACAGGCCATTGCATACAAGTGACCAGATTGAGCAACAGATTGCGATAAATCACTCGCTGCAGAATTTATCAAGGTCCGCAGTCGATCAGGATTATTGAACTCAGGCCTGAAAAATTAATTTTCAAGAACTAAAATTCATTTATCAAACAAAGCATATCATTATTAATATCTCATATACATTTTTTTACACTTAATAACAAAGCTATATAAACTAACCTGGATGGGTTAGAAAAAAAAAAGCTGTGCCAAGTACCAAAACTATGTTTGAAAGTATGCTTAACAAGAATTTCAAAAATTTTTTTAGGGTGTCTAAATAGTAATAGTACTATCAAAAAAATCATAAACTATCAAAAAAGATCACTAATCTTATATGTCATACAGTTTGAAAGAGAAATTACAAACTGTGCACTAATCAAATTTGCACTAATCTTATATGACATACAGTTGAGAAGTGTAAATAGCCAAAAAATATTAAAGAAGTGTAGCTAGTCAAAAAATTTTATAGAGGTGTAACAAGCAGAGGCAATTTTACGGGATGAGTGAGACTAGAGTGAGAATAAGACCCAACCAAAGAAAGAGATTATTAAGTTATAGTCGGTTTTTTTACGAACTTAGTCATCTAGTCGGGTATTTGACACAATTCAGTTGGGTAAATTTTAGTTTTGAGGACCTTTTTTTTAGAAGCCAGTCTGTACTTTTTAAGAATTCACCCTCCCCCATTATATTTGTAGAATCGCATCTGGTAACAAGCCAAAAAATATTAGTACAACAAAATATAAATTTTAGGAGCCCAAATCAAAGATCTTAACTCCTAAAAACATCAATTTAAAAAAATTAAAAATTGTTTATAAATCATTTAAACACTGACACAAATATTTTTAAACTTTGATATTTAATTAAGTTAAAATAAACCCTAGCCCTAAGTGATAACCCTCATTATGGGCACTTTTTTGTGCCTCAAAAATAAGGATTCAGTGAAAAATCATAAAAGCTTTTTCTATTAAGAAAAAAAATTGCATTATTAAAGACTTTAAAAAAAAAATTATTAAAAATAAACAGCAATAAATTAAAACAATTAAAACAACTCAAACTTCAACTCTTAGACACTTCAACTTCAAACTTCAACTCTTGGACACTTTATGATTTTTTTGTTTCCAAGAGAAGTGTTTCCAAAATGCACTTTTTAATGAATTTCTTATCTGAAATTCATTAAAAGGTTCATTATGAAATTTGTACCTTTTATTCAAAAGCAACAAAATTTGTTAATACTGCCTCAAAACATTGCATGTCACAATTGACTGGTAAACCATTGACTCTAAACATTTCAGCTAAAAAAAACAGCAGGTCAAAAAGATATTTAGTTCTGAGAATGAATTTTAGAAAACTTTTTTTCTAAAAAGCAGACCCTGATTGAAAAAACTTGCATAACTTATTTGGAAAGCCATATTAAAGATAGAATATTTTGATATAACATTAATAACACACCCTGAAAATCTAGGACCTAATACCAATGTAAAATCCTGTAAAAACCCCTTCAATGTTTATTTGATATAATGGTATATTCGATATTTATTTCAGAGTTTATTTCAAGTAGTTTTAAAATCCAACATAAGATTTTCAATCGTAAATTTTTTTGCCACTGGCATGTTTAGATTTTGTGTAAAATAAGGTATAAATCATTTTTTTATGTTTATAAAATAATAACTACCGGGAAATATACAACTCAAAATCTTTCCTAGGAAATTGGATGTTGCTTAATGAGGCTCTTTTCTAGCATGTCAATAATTAAGGAAAATTAAACAACTAAAAACTAAAAAAAAAAAGTAGTTAAAAACAATGGAACATACTAACTTTTAAATAGTTTATTATGCTTTTAACAAAATTTATAACGTTTGAATTCTAAGGGGTCGTCCATAAAGTACGTACGCTTTTTTTTTGTCGAACCCCCCCCCCCCTGCATTTTGCAATACGCTTTTTTGAGTACCCTCCACCTCCCTAAAAGTACCTACACTTTTAACCTATTTATCTTACATTTTATGATATTTTTTTAATTTAGAATCTTCTTTCATATATATAATCAACCCACTGCCCTCCCATCTCATATATGCCATCTACAGACCTCCTCTTCCCCTCCAAGCATACATACTTTATTGACGATCCCTAGTAAGAGTCACAAAAATATTTTATATCGCATTTGTCTTTAAAAAAAACACATTTTTCTTCTGACAAAACAAGGTGGACAAATCAAAATGTATTACATATTATGTAAGATTATATTGTCTTTATTCAATTTACCATTTTCTTTATATAAAACGAAATTTTGCATCAGATTTATAATTTTTTCAATTAAACTAAAAGCAGATTTAACTCACGATATATTGCATAAAAAATTGCATTTAAAAATAGCTTAAGACAAACTAGGAAATGTTTTTATAAATATTGATAAAGATTTTAAAGTGAAAATATTCAATCTAAAATTTGTAGAAAATATTTAACTAGTCAGCTGTAAACAAAACTTTAAAATTATTTGGATCTCTTGACTGCTTTGAAATAAATAATTGAGGCCAATTCCAGAGAAAAACATCACAAAGACGAAGATCTAAGAAAAACATCACAAAGACGAAGATCTAAGAAAAATATCACAAAAACAATCATCAAAAAATTGAACATCAAAAAATTGTTGAAGAGATTAAAAAAGAATCATTTTTATCATCCGCAAAAATAACAAAAAAACTTTAACAACAAATTTCTAATCACACCGGATGAAAAAGGGCTGATAAAGCTTGGTGAAAAAAAATATCAAGGAAAGTGTTATGTTACCACACACTGAATAGAAGATGCCCCTAAAATGAAGAAGTACAACAAGACAATGACCTTAAACATAAGTCAAAAATCAAAAAACTTTGACTTTTGGAGGTTTGACAAGACTTGAATCCTATCAAAATCATCTTTGAATCCTATCAAAATCATCTTGAATCCTATCAAAATCATTTCAAGACTTGAATCCTATCAAAAACATCTGAAAAATAATTGGAAAAAGATTGAGAGACCTGGCAAGAAATTGATACAAGTATTGTATTGACACATTAACTGAGTCAATGCCTCAAAAAATAAAATCAGTAATTTAAAGTAAAGGAAGTTCTACCAAACATTAGGTTAATTTTTAAACTTTTTTAAAAAAATATTAATTTAAAAATAAATTAAAATATCTTTTTGAATTTTTACTTGATTTTTTGAATGTTCACATTGTATTTCCTTTTTTTTTTAAAGAAAAAAGTCATACAAAATATTTTTTGTGATTCTTAATATACATCAAACATTTAAAACTTTGTGAAAAACAACATAAACTATTTAAAAGTTAATATGTTATAATCCTTTGTATAAAATGTTCAAACTGTAATTTAAGTTCAATTTGTTTTTTTTTATCCATTTATTTAACCATAAAATATGAAGAAATTTACAATAATATATTATAAACTCACATAAATAAGGTTATGTGAAAAAAAAATAAATAAATAAAAGAAAGTAAAGGACTTATAAATAATGATAATATTATTAATAGTAGTAATAATAATAATAATAATAATAATAATAATAATATTGTCTAAAAAAACATTACAAATAATAATATTATAACTAATGATAAAAACTATAGTAAAAATGATAATAGTAAAATTTATAACTATGAAATAAATTATAAACAATTGCAAAAATTACGGCAATAACCATAAAATTATTGCTACAATGAAATCACTATCAGTATTATCATAAATAATATTAATAATAAGGCTCTAGAATGAAGAAAAATTAATGATGATAATAATAGTAATAAAGTTAAAAAAAGATAGTATAAAATAAAAATAATAATAGCTTTATTAATACAGTAACATAAAAAAACAATATTAATAAAAGATAAAATTAATATTCATAGGTATATACTCAAATAAAAATTTCTTTCGATTGAGAAAAAAGGGTATTTAGTTAAAATCTTTTTTTTTATAAATGGAATTAATTGGTTTCAGTGAGAAATTTGTGTTTTATAAAGAGCTTGTCATATTTGATAGTGTTGAAAAAGGAAAGTGTACAAATTATTATTTTCATTATTTTGAGTGTAATATTTATGTGTATCACTTGTTTTAATAAAAAAACAATTAAACAAATTTGGTAGTTTATTTTGAAGAAAATCAAACACAAAGGATTAGTAAATTGATATTAGAATATGTTGGGGAACATTGTGTCCTATTAATGATGACATACTATTGGCATGTGAGAGTTTTTTATTTAATTAAATCAACTAAATTATGACATGATTTGTTAAGAAATACCTCAAGATATTTTATATAGTTAGATTGGAAAAGTCTTTTACCGTTAATTCTAATTTTCACATAAGCATATTAATCTTCTTTTTTTTTTTGTGGGTGAAAAATAGTAAACTGTGCTTTATTGATATTTAGAGAAATGCAGTTACTAATTAACGAATAACAGAAATGAAGGAGAATTAATTTTTTTTACAAAGTTGCGTTAGTGATTTATTTATGCATAGAAGTTTAGTGTCATCATGAACAATCAAATTTTTTATAGAGCCCTAGAACAGAACCCTGTGGGACACCATACTTAACAACTTTACTTGCGTATTGAAACCCATTAATCAAGACAAACTGAGTACAATTTATATTTATTAATATAAAATAATACAATGTACAATTAATATACAATGAAAACAAATCATTAGTGATACCCCATATACCAAAGTGATACAATTTTTTAATTAAAACCTTGTGGTCAACTGTATCAAATGCTTTTTGGAAATCAATAAAAATGCCGCTATCAATAATAGAACCGCTATCAATCAAACCATGTATTTCTGTATTAAGTCCATAGGAATTAATAAGTGCTTATAAGTGCGTAGGCTAATAAGTGCATAGGAATTGAAAATTCTTAAATTTCAAGATCTTGTGAAACTTTATAACTGTCTTTTTGTGTTTGATTTTAATCAAAATAAACTACCAAATTCATTTAGTAATTTTTTTATTAAAATAAGTGATACACATATTACACTCAAAATACTGAAAATGGTAATTTTCACGCTTCCTTTTTCAACACTATCAAATATGGCAAGCTCTCATACCCATCTTGTATATCTTCAAGCAACACCATTATACATCATCCAGTTAAAATCCCAGAAATTTTCAACTCCTTCTTTAACTCAATTGCTAAAGAACTGCAAAAAAATATTCACTTATCCCATACAGACTTCCATAAGTATTTAAAAACATCAAACCTTGACTCTATTTTCATTAAACCAACTGACAAAAATCAAATAATATCAAGTATTTTTTCTCTAAATGATGGCAAGGCTTCCAGTCCAAACAGCATTTATTCTAAAACTTCTTGCTAATAATATTTCTTCAATACTTCCTAAACTATTTAATCTCTCATTCGCCACTGGTTTATTCCCTAATATTTTAAAAACTGCATCTGCTAAATCAATCCATAAAAAGGACTCAAAACTTGACTGCAATAACTATAAGCCAATATCATTAATATCAAATATCAACAAAATTCTTGAAAAACTAATGTATTCTCGTATTTACCCCTTTCTTGATAATTTTAGGTGGCTCTAAAGATTTCGTTCAAAACACTGAACTTCCTTTCTCTTTTTCTGCCCTACTTTTTGTTTAAAACACTCTACTACATAAAATTATCAATTCCTCTAGACTTAAACTAATGTCTGAATAAATATGTATATTATATATAAATATTGGTGTCCCCAAATAAATTCTGGATATGTCACTGACTACCCTAGTCTAATATTTATTGCACTTTAAATAAAAAAGTTTTTGAGAAAAAACAACAACTTTAAAGCAAATAAAATAAAATCAAAACAAGTGCAATGATGATTTGCTGCTTGACACAGATGTTTTTAATATATGGGAGATACTAAGTTGGGTAGATATAAATCTAAAATAGGTATGGGAGAGGGAGGGGGGGTGATACTAATTTGGATTGACATAAATATGGTCTTAAAAACTGTGTAGTCTTATTCATCTCATCAGTTATGATGAAAAGCTCACTTTCAGATATGACTCATCTCTATCTATTTCTAACTTCACAATTGAAGAACCATTTAACTTTCTAGATGTTGTGACAGTTTCACACAGACCATTTAGACTATGAGAGTAAACAATATTGTGCATCAAATTTTTTTTGGAAACAATAGGTTCGCCATAGAAAAGTAGTCATGCAGCTTTTTTCCAGCTTCAACAAACTTTTGCAAAAAGTTTGGCTACACTATTCTAATAGAGCTAATTTGATTTAGAGTTGATCAAAGTTTTTATAAAAAAAAAAATACGAAGATGTAAACATCACTTAGTTGACCAAGACTAATAGCTCCATTAGAAAAAGCATCTTTGGATGCTAGAACAGATGATGCAACTCCTATAGGATGGAAGGGGCTCTGTCATTGTTATAATTTAAGTAATAATGCAATATAATATTAATGACGTCACTTTCCGTCTTCTGAATATTACAGTTATTAGTAACGCTATTTATATATAATCTATTATATATACGGTTATTAGTTACGCTATTTATATACGATAGATGTTTGTAGTTCTTGTATAGCTTTTTTCTTATATTTGATAAAAGCCAAATATACATGAAAGACTTTTTTATTATGGTTTACAACAATACTATTATTATGGTTTTACTATTTTATTATGGTTTACAACAATTTTATCAAATATATAAATTTATTATATATAAATTTATTATATATAAATATAAATCAGTATGGATGCAAAAATATTCAAAAAAGTACTGTGCGACAAACCAAACGAAGAAGACTATATATACTGGAAAAAAATGCTATCAATTTATCTGGATAAAGCCACAATCCCAGAGGACTGTAAACTTCAAGTCTTATTCGTTCTATGCGGAGTGAAGGCTTTAAAGATAATTCAGGATGTTACATCATACGACAATGCAATCAAAATTCTTGATAACAAGTATCAAAAACGATCGACAGCAATCATGATGCGCCATAAACTTCTCTCTTTTAAACAAAAGGAAGGGGAATCAATTGAAAGCTTTATGAGTAACTTAAAACAATTTTCCAGAAAATGTCCAACAGAACCTCTAACAGTAGATCAACATAGTAACCTACTAATATGTGATGCCTTTATAGCTGGCATCCGCTCACCTTCTATTCGTCAACGACTGCTTGAAGCTACAGATGACAATCTAGAGTCACTTTATAAAACAGCTCTTATGATGGAATTGGCCACCGAAGATTCCCTTAATTTGACAACAACCATAACAGCTACTACCACGCTACCAACTTTTGCAGCAAGTCATAATCTTACCAAATCTCCCTGTTTTTGGTGCGGTAATGATCCACACTCAAAAATCAAATGCCCTGCACGAAACTCTACTTGTACACATTGTAATAGAAAGGGCCACTGGGCAACTGTCTTTCTAAGAAAGAAAACAAAACTTATACCAAAGCAGCAGTTGTTAAAGAATATAACGAAAAGGATGATAACACAATAATATCTACGGTCATAGCAGCAATTGACTCACCTGATAGACTAATTAACGTCACCATAAACGAAAATCTAACATATTCACTGTTAGATACTGGGTCCGACAAAACTTTTATTACATCAAAACTTCTTCGACAATGGAAATTTTCATACGATACTCAATCTACCTCAAAGGTATCACTGGCAGACAACTCGACATTAAAAGTTAAAGGTATCTTCTTTGGTTCATTATTATTGGCTTGAGAAAAACTAAAAGTACAATTTCTTGTTGTGGACGACTTGGTAGCACCAGTAATTATAGGAATGGACGTGTTAACATGTCATTCCTCAATTACCATTAATTTTAAAGGAAACAAAGAGCCTCTAAAATTCTGTTTAGCAACAAAAAGTATGAAATGTTCAACATATGCCTTAATTCCTGGAATCGATATTAACAAAATAAAACCAGTAACTACAACCTCACGACGTATTCCCAAAAATATCTCCTTCATAACATATGAAATAAACCGCTTACTAAAAAAAAGACATAATTCAAGTAAGCCGCAGCCCTTGGCGAGCTCAATGTTTTGTAGTATCAACAGGAAATAAAAATCGCCTCGTGATCGATTATTCGAATACAATTAATTTACACACTCCGCTCGATTCATATCCTACACCACGAATCGAGGACTTAATACTTAAAATAGCAGTCCATAAAATTTTTAGCACAATTGATCTCAAATCGGCGCATCATCAAGTGAGAATACGACCTGAAGATTACAAACTAACCGCATTTGAAGCTAATGGCAAATTATATGAGTTCAAACGCTTACCCTTTGGATGTACAAACGCAGTACCAATCTTCCAAAGAGTAATGGATGAATTCATTCAGGATAATAAACTTGAAAACACATACGCTTATCTCAATGATACTCCAACTCAGCACTCGGAGGAACACTATTACAACTTGGCAGGCCAGTTGCCTTCTTTTCAAGAACATTAACTAATGCCGAAAGGAAGCATGCGATAGTTGAAAAAGAAGCGGCTGCCATAGTGGAGTGCTGTAGAAGATGGAGGCATTTGATTAACTCAGTACCATATCTTAATATAATAACCGACCAAAGATCCATTTCCCTTATTTTCAATAAACAGAGTGCAACAAAAATCAAAAATGAAATATTAACTCGATGGCGTTTAGAATTAGCTGATATTAATAATACAATCTCATACAGGTCGGGAAACCAAAACATTGTAGCAGATGCCCTTTCAAGATGTTGCTCGATTGTAAATAACACTAAAGGGTTTTACAGTATCCATTCCCAGCTATGCCATCCCAGACTTACAAGAATGATACATTACTGCAAAACCAGAAATCTATCATACTCCACCGCAGAAATCAAACAATTAACAAACCAATGTAAAACTTGCAATGAACTCAAACCACGTTTTTACAAACCACCCACAGGTCGTCTCATTCAGGCAACAAGGCCTTGGGAACGCTTATCGATGGACTTTGTTGGACCTTTACAATCCACTACAACAAACAAATACATCCTCATGGTGGTTGACGAGAACTCACGTTACCCATTTACATTCCCCTGTCAAGACATATCAGCTGAAACTGTTATACGACACCTTCTTAGCCTCTTTTCATTATTTGGTGCACCATCATCTATTCATACAGATCGTGGAACTCAGTTCGAAAGCTTAAAAATTAAAGTTTTTTTAGAAAAGAACGGAGTAATTAAAACTAGAACCACTCCTTACCATCCCCAAGGCAATGGTCAGTGTGAACAAATAAACGGAGCAATACTAAAAGCTGTTAGTCTAGCTCTGAAAACCTTAAGTCTAGGAAAAGAGAAATGGGAAATAGTATTGCAAATGGCTTTGTCCTCCATAAGAGGACTTCTGTGTACCGTCACTAACGAAACACCCCATCAGAGGATGATGAACTTTCAACGCTCATCAATAATAGGCACTGTTTTACCTAACTTCTTAACAGAACAGGATTCTACAATCCTTTACAGACGCCAAGTACGAATGAAAGGAGATCCACTCGTTGACAGAGTTCAACTGCTAAAAACAATATCGCCCCACTACGCTCGAATAAAATTTCAAAATGGAAAAATTGATACTGTTTCAACAAAAGACCTCACCCCACTAGAAGACCTAAATCCCCCAACAGAATCAGTCCAACAACAATCCGGTGATTTGAACATTGAACAGATGATCATTAGCAACAATACCAACAATTCAATAAACAGAAACCAAGAAGAACTAAACGAAACCAACAAAGTAACTTCAAGCCAATTAGTTGAGAATTCAATTATAGATAGTATCCCTTGTAATCAGTCACCTACAACAACGGTACCTAGTCAGCCTATGCAAAAAGTTACTACACCCGAGAATCTTACTAACATACCCTCAAGATCAGGTTGCGTTACGAAGAGACCAAAGTATCTCGACGACTACTTTCTTTCCTAGTATAGTATCAGAGGTTAAGTCTATACTCTCCGCCTTAAAACTTTCCTAATGTGGAGAAGACTGTTATAATTTAAGTAATAATGCAATATAATATTAATGACATCACTTCCCGTCTTCTGAATATTACAGTTATTAGTAACGCTATTTATATATAATCTATTATACATACGGTTATTAGTTACGCTAATTATATACAATAGATGTTTGTAGTTCTTGTATAGCCTTTTTCTTATATTTGATAAAAGCCAAAATATACATGAAAGACTTTTTTATTATGGTTTACAACAATATTATTATTATGGTTTTACTATTTTATTATGGTTTACAACAGTCATCCTAAAAACTGAGATTCTTTTAAATAAACAACTGAATTTTTTGCATATAAGGTT
>NC_088922.1:27542500-27572500 GCF_038396675.1 Hydra vulgaris | reverse complement strand
GAGACTACTTTATTTTTTTGGAGCTTTGGTTTTAATACTACAGGTAGGAGTGATCCTCCTAAAATTAAATAAAATATTGCAGAAAGTCATTATAAATAAATAAGAAAATAAATAAAAATCTACTAGTGAATAATTGTAAGGAATTTTCATTAACTAGAAACTTTAAAACAGTTGAGGTTATTTGCTCCTACATGTTTTTATCCTTGGAAAGAAAAAGATTCTTAGCATTTGGAACAGCTGATGTTCTCGTGAATGGGTGCTTAATGCCCTTTCCAACTAGTTGTAAACAATCTGTGCAGAATGAGTTTAATCTTTCAATGCAAATTTTTTAGTGAAATATATTTTTGTTTTTGCACATTTAAAAACAAATAAAGTCATCTATTAAGCATGAAGTATTTAAACTAAATGGTTTTAACCACTATTAAATTATTTAATACAAAATAAGAATTTTTCAAAAGCTAATACTATATACAATTTCTTTTCACTAAAAATGTTACAAAGTTATAAAATTTTTAAATTTATAATTCATTTTTAACAAATTGGAACAGTATTTTGGAACAAAATATTTCATAAAAAAAACATTTTTTTTAGAAACTAATGGTTTGGTGGTAAAAGATAATAAATTGCCATGAATTTCTCATAAAATTATAGAAAAAGATTTAAAATTTATATAAAAAATATTTCTAATTAAAAAACAATTTATTTTTAATAATTTTTTACATTGAATGCAAATCAGAATAGCATTTTGGAACAGAAGGAGTATTTAATATTAAACTATTAAATAATCTATAATTGTTATTTAACTTAAGAAATTTCAAACTACAGAAAAGCAAAGTAAAAAAAACATAATAAAATAGTTCACAAACAGCTTGCTGCAAAATTAGAACAAATGTTGCGGATCAATGGGGTAAGATTTTTTGAGAGTTGGATATCAACATCTTATAAAATGTGAGTATAGTATAAGTTTTTTCTAAAAAGATTTTTTATTTTATTTAAATTTCCAATGCTTATAATGTTTAGCACAAGAGTTTATTGATGAAGTTGCAAGTTTACTGTCAAATCTGCATCAACATTTAGACATCAAAAAAATTCCTATGCTGTATAAAGGTACAGGAGGGTTGTAAATAAAATTTCTCAAAGAATTTTCTGGAAATAACTGGAGTTAGTTTTACAACAGATCTCTGGCCAAGTCGGAACAATGATTCCTACATAAGTCTTACAATTCACTACATTAATTCAGACTTTAATTTAGTAAGTTTTCTCATTGCATGCGCACCATTTATTGGTAAACACACGGGGTTGTGATTGCAATAATAATTGCAAATTAGCTTTTATTGCTAATTTAATCTGAAATGAAGAATTCCATTGAGCCTGTATTAATGACAATGGCAGCAACATTGTTTTAGCTCCTAAAGAAAGTGATGAAATTAATTCAGAATTGCGCTACAGTGATCACACAATCCAGCTAGTTATTCTGAAAGCAATCAAAAATTCAATTGAATTTTCTAAAGCAATAAATTTTTTTACAGATTTTGCATCACACAGACATAGAAGTGTTCTCTCTACAATCAAGCTTTTAAATGCTTGTGAAGAATGTGGAATTATGCCCAGGAAAATGATTCTTCCATAAAGAACATGATGGAATTCTGATTACATATGCATAAAGTCAGTCCTTGAAGTCAAAGATGCAATCAAAACACTTGCAAAAACCAATGATGAGTTTGAAAGGTCATGTCCCTCAGATGATTAATGGAAGACATTAGAATACAGCATTCCATTTCTTGAAATTTCATTCCATTTTAGAGTGGTGAAAAATTATGAAGTTGCAGTAGACAATTTTATCAAACTAAATTAGTGGTTGAAAATGTTGAAAAAATTTATATAAAAGAAAGTATTAAAAAATAAAAATTAATTTTTAGTTTTCTTTGATATTTTTTAAAATCTATAACTCTAAATTTATTAAATGAATGACCAATAAAAATTTGTTTTGTTTTTAATCGAAATCAAACCATACCATTAAAAAAAAAAGTTTAAACCGAATTGAAAAAAACCGAATAGTTGGTTTTATAGTTAAAAACTGAATTGAAAAAAACCCAAACCGTCTTAGTTGATAGCTCCTGAGTGTCTTATTTCTAATTCATTATTTTTATTTTTCTAATTTATTAAATGTTTCTGCTCCATTTAATATAGACACACCCAACCACCTACACACACTACTTGCCAAAAGATCTCGACACTATTTGAAAATTCTTAAATTCAAAGAACACTTTGTATACAATATTTAATGTAAAAGTAACACAGTTAAAACACAAAATCCCCAAAAAATTCTAATCAATTTTCTGATGCATATTACTTGACTTTAAAAAGTAGCATGTATCAGGTTTTTGTATTTTGACTTGTGTGATTGCATGTTATATGTAACTACACATATAATACTTTGAATATATTTTATATTATATATATAATATAAAATATATTTGCCAAAATTATAAGATTTAGCAGGGGTTGATAGCTAGGAAAAAATTTATAATACTTTATATATTACTAATTGGTGCATACATTTACCATTTATTAAATACTGACATATATATATATGTATGTATATATATATATACATATATATATATATATATATATATATATACACACACACATACATACATATATATATATATAAACACACACATATGTATATACACATATATTTACATTATATCACATATATACTACATGTGTGTGTGTATATAAATATATATATATATGTATATGTGTATATATATATATATATATATACATATATATATATATATATATATATATATATATATATACACATATGTATATATATATACACATATGTATATATATACACATATGTATATGTATATATATATATATATATATATTTATATATATATATATATATATATATATATATATATATATATATATATTATATAATGTTTGTAATATATGTTTTTTCTTCATTAATATATATGTATATTGCTCTATTTGAAGTATCTTTTTAATATTGAGCACTCTTTTATGACTATAAGTTTTGTTTTATTATTATAATACAAAACAGCCTTAAATATCAATATATATTATATATATATATATATATATATATATATATATATATATATATATATATATATATATATATATATATATATATATATATAAAACTAATTCACTTCTAAGAAGGTTGCAAGCAACCACTATTATGAGTTATTTGATAGGGTTAATGAGAAAGGAAACAGTTAACTTTTTTTATTTTTAATTTTTTTAAATTCTGATTCACTCCCAACATGGCTGTAAGCAACCACTATTAAGTTGGGAAAACAAAGAATAAAAAGAGTTAAAAAGGAAACTGAAGAGTTAGAAAGTTGAAAATATGAATCAGGAAAACATAGGTGAAGTTGTATAAATCAAGAAAACATAGGTGAAGTTGTATGAATCAGGAAAACATAGGTGAAGTTGTATGAATCAGGAAAACATAGGTGAAGTTGTATGAATCAGGAAAACGTGAAGATAGGTGAGAGTTTAAAAATTTTGTTGATGTGCAATGAAATAAACTAGATGAATAAAATATTTTGTAGCATGGAGGGACAAATACAGTAAAAAGATGCAATTTAGCTGAATGACAAGCCAAATAAGAACGAGTTTTGGTTGATCAAACTAGAGGTGATAGCTCATTTGAGCAGCAACTAAGATAGTAGAAAAAAGAAAGTTATGCAACCTTTCATAAATTGGGAGAGTAGCTCAAACTTGATAATCCAGGTCAACTATATTTACAATGTGGATTTGGAGTGAGTGGGTTTTTATTTGTCAATATAGAAATGTCAACAGTATTGCGATAGTTGTTTGCAATAAATTAAGTTTTGTTGGAGTTAAAATCACTTTAGATTTAAGATTGTCAGGAAAATTGTTATTATAGATAAGAAAAGTATCATTTCTTATCTATAATAACAATTTTCCTGACAATCTTACATCAGCAAATATAGAACTCCTAAGGTTACTGGAAATGAAGAAGAGTGTAGGCTTTTGAGAATGACTTTAATTCTGCAGTTAGAAAGAAATGATTTAACAATCTTAAAACTTTTATATGAAGCAACTAATACTAGAGAGAAAACTAATTGTAGGATAGTTAGAGAGATTGAAGTTTTTCTAGAGTTTTTAAATATTAAAACCACTTACTTAGCTCTATAAACAATAGTTTAGTGAGAATTGAAGGGAGTTCTGAAAACACTTATGATAGAAATGTTGTCTGAACCACAAGCCATAGAAGATTAAAATTGAGAATCGATTTTAACATTGGAAGCTGAAGTGCATTGGATGTCTTTATATGCTGGGAACAATATTGGCGAGGTCAAATTGAGGTCAAATTGAACAATATTGGCGAGGTCAAATTGATCTAATAGCCATAAAAAGAGGAAAAGTTCCTTGCATATAACTCTGCTTCATTTTGGGGAGAAGTAATAAGATCAGAGCCATGAATTAGAGATGGAATGTTAGACTTGGAATTTTAGAAATGGAAAAGACGAAAATTATTACGGTTTAATATAGCAACTGCACAAGAATGTGAAAAACTTGGAGTAGAATGAGTCTTGATTTAAAATCAAAGGTTCCATGCCTGCTTGGATCAAGGAGTATATGTAAGAGATGCATTTATGCATACATAATTTGGATATATATGGATATAAACATACATTTTCTATTTATTTAGATGCTGGCATACAATATCTTTATATATTTGTATAAATTTTAGTAATTCCAAAACTAAAGCAACTTCTTAGGAGACAACATAATCAAATTAAAAAGTTTATTTATTAAATTTTGAAAAATCATTCTTATTAATTATAATTAAAACAAATTCTTAAAATATTTATATCTTCAACACCAAAAAATTATAAATTGCGTTTAAAAAAGTAATTAAAAAAATAGACTTTGAAATAAAAGCAACTTTGACAATAAAACCAAAGTAAACAATAATTTAACCACGAAAATATATGTAGTTTCTGTAAATCATGTTAAGTAGATTTACTGAGACTAAAATTTTACAGAATTTATTATTTTTTATTAGGTATTTTGTTTTGAAAGTGCAACTTCATTATTAAAATAACATTTCGTTATAACAATAAACTTTGATATATAATTCTAACATTTTAGGATTAAATAATGGCCAGAAATAAATAATTTATTTAAGCAAAAAGTAATTGCTACTAAAAATAGCAAAAGCTGCATTTCAGAAAAAATAGAGAAGCTAGATTAGAATTTGCCCATGCTCATAAAAATTGGACAGTAGAACAATGGAGTCACATTTTATGGAGTGATGTGTCAAAGTTTAACTTGTGTCATTCAGATGGGAAAAAAAACGTAACACACCCAAAATGCCATAGTGGTGGTAAAGAAGTAATGGTTTGGAGATGTTTTTCCAGTTTAGAACCATTATTTCTAATCAACTGCATTATGGACCGCTTCCTATATATTGAGATATTTTGGTAAAAACAAATGGTTCCTTTTGCTGACAATAATATGTCTTTTAGATGGCAATTTTAGCAGGACAATGACCCTAAACATACACCTAAACTTATTAAAGCCTGGTTTAATGCTAGCCAAATTATTTTAATGAAATGGCCAGCAAACTAATGGGATCTCAACCCCATTGAAAACCTTTGGAAGCAATTAGACAAAGTCATCCGACTGAAAGTGACAATTAGTATTGCTGATCAGTGCATCAAGCTTAAGCAAGCATGGCAGGAGATAAATTACAAATTTATAAATTGATTGAATCAATCCCTTGTTGTTGTAGAGAAGTTATAAAAAACAAAGGATATGTAATTGATTATAGATATTAAAATAACTTTGAAGTAATAAATCATATAGAAGTACTTTTGAATTAATTTTTTAAAGTTACTTTAGTTTTGGAAGTAAACAATTTTACTTTTTTTCATTGTTCTTTATTTTTCATTACATTTTTTAATATTTTTTTATTTTGTAATTATTGCTTTCTATCTTTATTTATATAATGTAAAAAATTTTTAATGAAAAATAGATCTTGTTTCTATATTTGTATGTGTTTTACATACAGCGTTTAAAATTTGCTTAAGTTTTGAAGTACACTGTATATGGCATAGTATTTGCCAAAAGAGAAAATGATGATCAAATGGATGTGTGGTATGACTCTAAAAAGACAAGAAAAGAAGCCATATTCTTAGAGATTAGAAAATATGTTTTATTGAATAACGTTTGTTAGAGATTAAAGTAACTTGGGTATCAATGTAGAGAGGTAGCAGCTTCAGAGGAAAATGGTAGAGGTAGAAGTAAGAAAGCTTAAAGAGAGTGGATTACATATGGTATAAATGAGTTGTAGTTAAGTAAAGAAAATGCTCCAGATTTTATTATGTTAGAGAAATGGCATAAAAGAGAAGGCTAAAACTTGATGATGATGATGACAATGATGATGATAATAAAAATAATGATGATGATGATCATACGGATCATGATGATTTTTTATAAAAATATACATACATGTATATATAAAATGTAAGAATTTTTAATTTAAAAATATATATACTTTAGGATGTATCAATGTTTATACAGCCCTGGTCACAAACCCAGCCCCGGCCCTTGTTAAATTTTAACAACGGTGACTAACTATCTGGATAATAATCAAGAATACAACTACCAATAAATAATCAAGATTATTTAACAATTAAGAATAATATATATACTTAGAAACTTATTAAAATCGAATAGGTTCTGATGAAAAATTTATAGAAAAAAACCCTGCATCATGAAAACAAACAAATATTAAAACTTGAAAATTAAACTTTAAAAAAACCTTGTTAACACATTGCAAAACAATGGCAGGTATGGTTTAACTACATATGGCAATGATGAAGTAGGAATAATTGCTCTGAAATAGGTTATACCATTGGTTGGTTGTTCACAAGTAAATATCTTAACATCATCTAAAATGAGATTTTACATTTTATTGTAAATTTATAAATATTAAAACCCTTAAAAACAAAAACTTATTTAAATTATCTTTAAATAATTTTTTAAATTATCTTATTTAAAAAATTATGATTTCTAGAATTATACAATAAAAATTTCAACCTGAATATACTCAGATACAAATAGCTGAGAAAAAAAAAAAGATATTATATTTACTTTTACAGAGCTGTAAAATCTATTAATTAATCTACTAATCTTTTACTATTGTTAACAACAAGTAATTTATGATTAAGTTATTTACATTTAAGCATTTGCAAGCTAAAAAAATCCTGGTATGATATTTATTTGTTTGTTTTAACTTTTAGATAAATTTCTGGAAAAAAAAGTCTAGCTAATTTTTTAAAGCATTAACAAGGCAGAAATTTGTAGTAGAATTTTCTTAGCACAGTTAGCAACTGCTTGATGTTAAAGTCAAATACATTGTACTCTGAGGTCTTTGGCAAGTCCTGATACATTCAGTGCAACTAAAGTTGTCATTTCAAAATGATCTCCTTAATTTTTGTTTACATAGTTTGGAGAGTATGTACTGTATTAACTGCTAAATTTTAATAAATAAATAAATTTTAATAAATAAATAAATTTTAATAAATACCTCTTTGAGATTTTTCTTTATAACATTTAGATTATGATTGAAAATTACAACTTTAAACTTAAAAAAATTTTGATTTTAAAATTACTTAATATTTATTGAACTTGGGGGTTTTTAGGTATCTTCACTAATCTTTTATTGAGATCTCTAAACCAAATCTGCAGCTATAACAGAATTGAAAAAATTTAAAAAAGTAGTATGCTAAAAATTCACAAGTCATTCTTTTGCTTTAACAATATGCTCGCAATAAGGTTCGCTAATTTTTTACTTATGTTATATTAAATCTATGTATGTCTATGTAAATCTGTTTATATATGATAAATCATATAGTTTATTTACAATTTAAAACATTACTTTGTTATTTTTTGATGTTTCTAAAATTATTTAATCTTTTTATATTAGGTAATCTTTTTATATTAGGTAATAAAATATATAAATTTTATTTTATGTAGATATTTGTAGATAATTAAAGTAATTTTTAAGTACATTTTGTGTAGAGATAAATTATGCAAAGTAGATTTAAATTGTTTAAATTTTTTGAAATTTTTTTGACAAAATTTTAAATTTAAGTAAATCATTTTATTTTTTCAATTGATTTTTATTTTACTTTATTTATTTTAGATGGTCAATTATCTTTTGAACTAAATTATTTTAGATGGTCAATTACCTTTTGAACTAAATTATTTTAGATGGTCAATTACCTTTTGAACTAAATTATTACTTAATTCATTTATTTTAGATGGTCAATTATCTTTTGAACTAAATTATTACTTAATTTATTTATTTTAGATGGCCAATTATCTTTTGAACTAAATTATTACTTAATTTAGTTAGCAGCTTTGTATTATTGTTTGGTAAATATATTGAAAACATAAGGTTAATTTAAAAAAAGTTCATTTACTTTAAATAATATTATAATAAAATTAATATGTTTAGATTTTAAATAAACTCTTAATTATTATTTTTATGTTTAAATTTTAAATAAACTTATTTATTCAATAAGTTAAGGATTGAATAACAATACTTTATTCTGATTATATCTTTAAAGCCGCTCACAGCCAATCAAAAATCGTATGATTAAATTATTTTTTAATTTGATTTTATTTGATGATGATCATGATCATGATCATGATCATCATCATCATCATCATCATCATCATCATCATCATCATCATCATCATCATCATCATCATCATCATCATCATCATCATCATCATCATCATCATCATTGCTTTAAACCTCCCTTTTATGGTGTTTCTCTAATATTAACAATCTTGATCCTCTACTTTCCTCAATTGAAGCTTGTTTATACAATAAGTTTTCTTACTTCTACCTCTACCTTTTTCTCCTAAAGCTGCTACCTCTCTACAAGTTGATACCCAAATCGTCTGCATCTTTATTACTCAACATATTCAAACTACTTTTCTTCTCTGACAAACCTAATCCAATGCACTCATTATTCCTAATCTCTGTCTAAGATCATGGTTTCTTTTCTTGTATTGTTAGAGTCACAACACACATCCATTTGATCATCATCTTACCTCAGCAAATACTATGTCATATAAATACTTAAGTTTATATAATTATGTAAGGATGTATGCCAGGATATATATATAAATATCAAACATATGTTCAAACCATATCTACTATAAGCCAGTATTTAATATATATAGAAAATATATGCATAAATTCATAATGTAAAATATATTATAAATATTTTCTAACCCCAACAGCTAAATCTTATATTTTTGCTAGGACTGAGTTTGTAAAAAGCCCCATATTTAGCCGGGGCCAGGGTCCTGCTCACCACTATTGTATGTTGTTATTTAAAGTTAATTTATGTATTAGTATTAAATATTAAAGATTTAATATTAAAAATTCTAGATTAGACAAAAGTGACTATTAAAATAAGTATTTAAGTATCAATTTATTCTAGGTATCAAATTATTATTATTTTTTAATTCCTTCGTTTAACCATAAAATAAAAAAAAAATTAGTTAAAAAATAATAGTTAAAAACTAATCATTGGAGTGACACCTTAATAAAATAAACAAATAAAGCTAAAAACAAACAAACAACAAAAATTAATAATATAAATAACAACAAAAAAAAATCAATAAAAAGAAGAAAAATAACATTTAACAAAAGCAAGAAAATAACACAAAAAAGGGAAAAAGTGTATAAGCTAACATGAGAGGTAATGAATGAATGAGATAACACAACGTTTATTGATCAGAAGGATGATAAACAAAAGGATATATTTAAATATTACGATAAGACAAAAAAAATGAAATCATTTGATTAATAGCAACAAATACAAAAACCAACAATAATAAAAATAATTAGCAACAACACCACAAAAAAATACTAGACGATATAAACATTACATAAATGTACTAATCAATATAGACAATGCACAAAATTACACAACAGTATAAACAAAACATAGAAATACACAACAATATAAAAAATACACAGAAATACTCAACAGTATAAACAATACACAAAATTATGCGATAATATAAACAATTTAAACAGCATAAATAAATAAAACTTAAAAATAGATCTTTTTGTTTTCTTTTCATAACTTATTAAAGTTTTTATTTTCGAATTTATCACAAGCATTTTTATTCTTTTAACTTTGTTTTGTTTATTTTTTCTTTAATTTTTATTCTTTAATTCTTTAATTTTAATTTTCATTGTTTTCACTTTATTAGTTGTTTTTTTTAATTTTCTACTCTTAACAATTTTTATTTTATTTTCTT
Source organism: Hydra vulgaris (assembly GCF_038396675.1). Classification (NCBI taxonomy): domain Eukaryota; kingdom Metazoa; phylum Cnidaria; class Hydrozoa; order Anthoathecata; family Hydridae; genus Hydra; species Hydra vulgaris. The sequence continues at coordinate 27,562,123 of NC_088922.1, read as the reverse complement.
TCCCTCTTTTATATATATTTTTTATTTTTTGCCATTAAAAAATACTTCCTCCATTTGCGATATTATGGCAAAATTATAATCAATTTTAATTATTCTAGATATTAAAACATTATGTGTTCTAATTATTCTAGATATCAAATTATTATAATATATTCTAATTAATCTAGGTATATTATTATAATCTATTCTAATTATTCTAGGTATTGTATTATTATAATATACTCTAATTATTCTAGGTATTATATTATTATAATCTATTCTAACTAATCTAGAAATCAAATTGTTATAATTTATTCTAATTATTCTAGGTATTAAATTATATAGATTAGACTTAATTATATTACAATCTTTATATAAAGATTTTTATACATTATATAAAGATCTTATATAAAGATTCCAAAAAAATTTCAAAAAAATATTAAAATTTTTTTCTTTTCTAGTTATCAATGATGTAGATAATGACAATAAAATGCCAAGTAAGTTACATTTTAAATGATTACATTTTTTTTAAATGAGTATTTAAAAATAAAAGTTTTTGAGTTTCATTACACTCTAAAAAAAATTTTTTAGAATGTAATGAAACTCAAAAACTTATTTTTTGATTTTTATTACACTTTAAAATAAATTTTAAACCATTATATGTGATGAGCATTAAAAAAATTTTGTTAATGCTCATCACATATAATGGTTTGACTCTAGTACCACAGGTTTTGTTAGCACTAAAACTCAAATCTTTTGTTTTTTCAATCTCTTACTTAGAATCATTTTTCAGAAAACTTCAACCTTTGATTTGTGTTTCACCTTGTGCTCAGTTTCACTTTTTTTCACCTTTAGATAATACATCACGCTTTTTTCACATTTAGATAATGCTATGATCTCATAAAGCTTTTGTACTTCTATATTAGATTTACCACTGCACTTCTTACTACTACATTAAACTGGCTTTCCTTACTTTGCCTCTTTAAAAATCTCAGACAGGCATGGCAGCATTTTTTTGTTTTCATTGATTTTAAGTCAAGCCTCGCTCTCCCCTATGGCTTTCCCTTACTTCTGTAGCTGTTATTTCTAATCATTTTAGTGTACATTGTTGAGGCCACATTTGGAGCCCTTTGTTACAGCTTAGGGTTTATTAATAGTAATTAGGCAATTTCTTGGACTATTAAATAGTGTACTGAGTACTATCTGTATTTTGAGTTCTTGAGAATTCGTGCAAGTTCTTAAATAAATCCAAAAATGACTAAAATACCAAAAACTATAAAACACTAAAAACCATTGCCATTACCAAGTTCTCTAAATTTATCATTAACTAATATTTTTGGTCTTCAAAGTAACTTTTCTTCTGTTGAGTCTTACCTCTTGCAAAGTTCGCCAGATTTACTTGCTCTTTGTGAGACTAATTTGAGTTTAGCTGTCTTATCTTGTGATCTTGGTTTTGATGGTTATCTTCATTTAACTGATATAGCCGACAAACAGGTTGGTCCATTGCTTGACATGCATATCACTTCAATTTTTATATCTAAAGTGATTACCTTAGATTAGGTGCAAAAATGCATTGTACACATAGTTGGACTTGTTCTTGCAGCCAACCTTCAATCATTGTCACATCATTATAATATTGCTTTTCTTTCTCTTGTCTATAAATACTATAATGGGCACTGCTTTAAGACTCATCTTTTTGCAGTAATTGTTTCCAAGTGCTCCAAAAATTCTTATTTGTCTAGTTTTTTTGCTCAAACATCAGTTCTTTGGAATTAGCTCCCTTCAACTAGACTTTCTGGTTCATACAATTTGCAATCTTTAAAACCATCTGTTAATCATAATCTTGCTTTATAAACTTCATCTTTTCTCTTCCAGTAACTTCCAACTCTAATAGTGGTTGCTTCCAGCCTTGTTGAAAGTGAAGATATTTAAAAAAAAAAAACTTTCTGAAAAACTTTCCTATTATTTTAATACTATTTAAAAAAAAAAGTATACTGCTGAAACTAATATTTTCCAAGGAATTAAATTTATTTATCTAGTAAGTAAAATTTACATTTTTCTGTGCATGATTCCGCTTCAAACTTAATTTATTCTTTGATAACATTACTAATGAATACCATTCTTTGTTAACAAAATATTTATATAAGTTAAATTAAATGAGATTAAATTGGAGAAAATAATAGACAAAACATAGACAAGTTTTTGTTGGTTTTATAGAAATGCCATTTTTTCTTCTGAAAATCTTTAACAGTGTTTTTTCTTCTTATAATTTCAATAATTTGGCACTGCAACATTTCCAGCATTTTCTTTTTCAAAACACACAACAGGCAAGACAGCATTTCCTTTTTGAAACTTGATTAAAAACTATGCGGTATTGAAGCAAACTTTTACAACTAAATGTCCCTCTAAGCACTAACATTTTTATTATTTATTTTTATTATGAAACACTTCTCTAGAAAGATTGCCATTCAAGGTTACCACACTAAAGTGGGGTTCAGAATTTTTCATCTTCTTAGTAAGTTGCTTTCATCATATCTGAAAAGCCTTAACTCCTTTGATTCTATGCTATTACATTTTTATATATTTTTTATTTTTAAACAATGTTTCAACATTTTTTCAATAAAAAAAAGTTCTTTAAAAACCAAAAAAAAGAAAAAATTTTTAAAATACCAAAAAAATTATAATATAATGCATTAACATTTGATAAGATGTATACATCCTACCAGTTATTCAAGTTTATCAAAAATTTAATTAAAAAATAAGGAAGCTTAAAAAATATAAGCAAGATGACATAAAGTTAATGCGTTAATTATTAATTTCACTTACCAAGCATATTTTTCTCTACTTTTGTTTCTTTAATTTTTGGATCAATTTCTTAAATAAATTAAAGTTGATTAATTGATTGCAATTTTATAACCTTTTAATAAAATTAAAAATTAAAATAAAAAACAAACCAGAAACCATCATTTTTGGTAAAACAGAAGCATCATCTTTATGACTTTGAATTGCTTCTAACTTTAAACCTTAAGACACAACACAAAAATCAAAAACTAAGAATTATAGAAAATAAATGTTCAATTTAAAATTTAAAACAATCAACAATATTTTACCTTGCTCAAGTAACTCTATTCTTGCAGCATCAGTAAAATTTTTAGTCATTGATGATAAGAGTTCCATTTCTTTTTGATCTTTTATTGATGTATAATCAATCTATTTAAAACAGATAACTTGTAACTTTCTCTTCTAAGAAAAACAAACTAAATTTATTTGAAAAGTAATGAAAAACAAACATTCATACATCTGGTTTCATAATCAAAGTCAGTTTGTGTGTATTGTTGAGAAAACATTCTTTGACTTTTTCCTGAAGAAAAGCTGGATTTTTCTCTAATATGTTCTAAAACATACAAACCAAACAAAATTTATTAATGACAAAAGATTGACTCCTTAATAAATATTTCAACACAAAATAAATATAACTCCTTTATATTCATAATATAAACCAAAAAATATTTGTTAATGACAAAAGATTGACTCCATTCAAAAGATTGAATACAAAATAGATACAACTCCTTAATATATTCTAAAACATAATACAAACCAAACATAATTTATTAATGACAAAAGATTGTCTTCCCTACTCCTTATTGATTACTTTTTTTTTTTTGATATGGAATAAAAACACACCGGTAACTCATTGTAACTTAAAATTCTTTACTAACATGATTTAAAGTTCATGCTAACTTGTGGTAACTTAACATAATAATATTCAACAAAATCAAAAAAAATTATACCTTGAACTTCTGAACATAAGTATTAACAAAGAGAGGAGAAATAGGATTTTTATCCTGGTTCCAACTTGGTATTACAGCCTAAATTGATACCCAAAGATTAAAAACTCATATTATGAAATTCTAAAACAATATTATTAGTAACTTAATAGTTTTCTACTTTTGTATTCATTTTGTATTCATGTTTTGTTCCTGTATAGAACTTCATATAATAATTTTTTTTATCATTATAGTTTGATAAATTTTTTTTAAATTGAAATTTAAGAATACCATTATTAAAGCTAATCCAAAGTTGCTAGTCTGATGTTTTTGAGAAAGTTCAACATTATGAAGAATAGATTCAATTCTTTCTGGTTCAAATCCATCCCTAAAAATATAATATACAAAGTTATAAAAAATATGTTTTGAAATATTATGGCTAGCACTTCAATAATCATTATATAATAACTAGCATTTTATAAAAAATTAAACAACTAAAATTAATTTACAATATAATTTTCATCAACAGTAGTAACCAGACTGCAAAGAAAATTATTTTGGGTTCTAAACTTTAAACAAAAACTGGTGCACACAATTTTTGTGTGTGTGCGCGATAATAGAAGTTTTTCACAAGTAGGTACTGCCTATCCAAACCCTTAGTCATTACATGTACTCACAGTTTACTATTTTACTTAAATCTGCATATATATATAATATATTATTACCATTATTATTTATTATAATATATATATATATATATATATATATATATATATATATATATATATATATATATATATATATATATATATATATATAATAATAAATATATATATATTATGATAAATTTATATATATTATAATAAATATATATATATATATATATATAATATATATATATATATAATAATAAATATATATATATTATGATAAATTTATATATATTATAATAAATATATATATTATAATAAATATATATATATATATATATATATATATATATATATATATATTATAATAAATAAATAAATATATATATATATATATATATATAAATATATATATATATATATAATATATATATATATATATATATATATATATATATATATATATATATATATATATATATATATATATATATATAATAGTGTATATTAAGCAATTTAATAATGCTCATTTGTGAGTGACATGAAACTCACAGCAGTCATTTAAGCCGAGTAAATGGCAAGAAAAAGTATTTCAGCACTACTTTTATAAGAAAATGTGGCTATATCTAACTTAATTTAAAATTTTGTATATGTTAAAGTTTATTTTAAGTTTTACAGTTTTACTTTTCAAGTATTTTACAAGTTTAGTTTGCATAAGAAAAAGGGCTATCTAATATGTATGTATAATATCTAAAAAACTATAGAATTATTTTGTTTTACATTTTAAAAGATAAAAAGTTAAAAAAAAAGCAAGCAAAGGATTTGAACCTCCCATGCGCTGACCTTAACTACTTTATAAGCATAAAAGGACTCTTAAAAAGTATGCTTTTACTTAAAACATATATAAAATTCTTATTTTATATTTAAAACATAACTATTTATTAAAATTGCTGTATATTATATATTAAACTTATCTATTATCATTATCATAAATGATACAATTATAAAATATCATTTTCTTTATAAAAAGTATGTATTTTTTGTTGGTTATTTTTAAATCTGTTTTTAGGATTACTAAGATTTATATTTTCAAAGTGTTAAAGAAACATTGCATCTTACAAGGTTATTCATTCTTATATGCACATCTATTCATTTTTATGTGTGTTTATTCATTCTTATATGCTTGTTTATTCATTCTTATATGTATATTTATTCATTCTTACATGCGTTTTAAAAAAGCACAGTTTTTTCAAAACAAATTGTTCTTGTTTCCTGGTAACAAGGGTAAAAATGCTTAAGACAAAGACTTTTTACATTCAGTGATGGTTTATTTAATTTAGTATTAGGTAATTGTTTAATTTTATTATTAAATTTATTGATTAAATTATTACTTATCTAATTATTCATTTATCTAGATTTACATTTAATTATTTATAATTGTTATTAATACTCAAATATTTACTCTATGGATGGAAGAGAAAATAGCAGTGCCAATCGTAAAACAAGGAAAAATCTTAAAAAAAAGCACATTGAAATGCTTAAGCATTTAGTTGAAAAAGATGAATCAATAACAAGCATTTCCACTTCTCTTAATATATCTAAGCCACAGTTCAAAAACTTGTTGTTAAGATTAACTGAGGAGAATTCTAAGACATGACTGCAATCAAGTTGTTTACTAATAAATAAAACAAGGTAAAAGACCTATAAACGCTCAAATAAAAAATATTGAATTATGCATACAAGAAAACAACCTTCTTTGCAAGAAGCAATAAAAAAAAATCTTTCTGCAGCAGGCTTTAACATGTCTCAGCCTACTATTTCAAGAAAACTCAAACACGGATACACCATAAGAAGAAAGCTTATGGAGAAGACCAGCATGCCAAACTTTATTAAAAGCTTTAGAAATGTCAAGAGTGAGGCCTTAAACTCTCCACCTATATCTAATGCACAATAAAATCTATTGGTTATTACTGTTAGCAAATCAGCTGTAGAACAAGAAGATCGAAATCCATATTGATGATCAGAAAGTAAGTTATTAAATTCAAGATGAGAGATTAAGTGTTTGTTAATTAAAGATTGAAAAATCTTGCTTATGATAGGAAGAAGACTAATGGGACCGTAGTTAGACGAATCAGATCGCTCCCCAGAATTTTTGAAAATAGGGATAACAGATACCGTTTTCTAGCAGGCTGGAAAATAAGACTCTGATAAGTACTTGTTGAATAGTTTTGAAAGTATAGGCGACAGCTCCGGAGAACACTTCTGCAAGACTATAACAGTTATGTTATCCGGGCCACAAGCTGTAGAAAAGTCTAAGCAGGAAATCACTTTAGATACAGAAGCTGGAGTGATATGAATGTCAAGCAATGGATCAACTTGTTTGACGGCTATATCAGGTTGAGTCTAACTTTTGTGATGAAATACGAGATTTCATGACCTGAGAATAGCGTTAGACAAAACCTTTTTACAATGGCTTCTAACAGTAATAAACAGACGTCTGTTTTCTAGAGAATTGCTTTGTTGATAGATATGGAAGTAATGGTTTCGATTGCCAATTGCAGCAGCACAATGTGAGGAAAACCATGGAAAAGAGTGAGGCTTGACCTGGAATCGTCAAGAAGGAACAAAAGATTCCATGCCAGCCTATGAAGTTATGTAAAAGCACATTTGTCAACAGGAATAAAATCAGTAGAATTTCACCCGAAAATAAAATTATTCAAGACAAAAAAAGTAAAATCTAGTTTATTAAAGGTTACTAATAATCTAGAGTTGATAATATCGTATACAAATGCAACACCTCTTAATAATAAAACTGATGAGTTAAAATATCTGGCACATATTTATGAACTGCATGTAATCTGTGTCACAGAAACATGGTTTATCATTGGATCAGATGTTAACATGATCAATTATAACATTTTTAGAAAAGATAGGCTGAAACATGGAGGTGGAGTTTGTATTTATGCAAAGAGCAACATAAATTCAATAGAAATTACTATTAAGCAACTAAATTATGGTGATATTGAACAGATATGGTCTTGTTTATGTTTTGGTAATCAAAAAGTTCTAACTGGATGTATATATCATTATACCATTAGCAACTCACGATTATAACAATACCATTCTGAAATCAATAATTTCTAAATTGAGTACTGATCGTAAAATGTTTAGTAATTTAATTTATACCGCTGATTTTAACTATAACACGATTGATGGTCCAAAATTATTTCTCCATTCTATCCTACTAAGAGTGATTCTCAAGCTAATAAATTTATAGTGTCTTGAAAATTGCTTCTTATATCAAAGCATTAGTGATCCAACTTACCAAAAAGAAAACTTTTAATCAAAAAATATTTTGGATTTTTCTTATTACTAATGATAAAGAAAAAGTTTGTTCTATTGTTAACTCATCCCTTTTAGGTGATGCAAAACAAGGTCATCATTTATTAAAATGCAAGTATATACTACAAGAATCTGAGTAATGAACTTAAGAAGCCTATAAAATTGTATCATAAAGGTAATTACAAGTTATTTTCAAAGTATATTGACAATGTCAATTGGGTTAAGGAATTTAACAACAAATTAATAAATGAACAGTATGAATTGTTTCTGTTTCATTACAATTATGCGTCACAAGTATATATTCCAATAATTAAAAACTCAAAAACTTATTAAAAAAAAAAAAGTGGATGACTTCTGCTCTAAAATCTAAAATTAATTTAAAAAATATAGTGGCTTTTAAATAAATCAACAAATTGGGAATATGAATCAAACTCAATATAATCGTTTAAAGTTTGAAATCAGAAATGAACTAAAGGAAAACTTTAAGTCATTTGAGAGGGAGATTGTTAATAATTGTAAAATAAATCTGAAGTTACTTTATGCATATATTAATGAGAAAAAATTGGTAAAAAACCAAATTACATCAATCAAGAACAGTGACGGAAAAATTGTCACTAATCAAATGGCTATTGCTGAAGAATTTAATAAATATTTTCATTCTGTATATGTAGAAAATAAAGATGTAAATAAAAATATTGATAACTGTCAATTAAACACAATATTAAAAGCCGTCAAGATAACATAAAATTATATACAAAGAAGATTAAAGGCTTTTGATATATCAATTGGAGTTGATGTGGTACATCCTTTTGTTCTAAAACAATGCAGTTCAGGAATTTCAGATCCTCTTTATTTTACATTTAAAAAATCAACAGAAGATGGTACTGTACCTGATATTTGGAAGAAGGCTAATATAACGCCTATATCTAAACAAGGGAGAAAGTTGAAACCAACAAATTACAGACCAGTATCTCTGACATCAATACCATGTAAAATATTAGATAGAATAATTGCTGAAAGGTAAGAGCTGCACAAGGAATATACTAGAATTTCTTGACACCTTAACAAGTGCATTACTAAACAGTATTCCAATTGATGTTTTGTATACTGACTTTCGAAAAGCATTCAACAGAGTATATAATGATGGGAAAATGCAAGGCAAATTGGGTTGATGTGTTAAGTGAAGTACCACAGGGTTCTGTACTTGGCCCGCTCCTTTTTTTGATATTCATAAACGATTTACCAAGCAGACTTCTTTATATATGTTGTTTGTATGCCGATGACAATAAAATAATTGCTCCTATTTATACGGAGGTTGATTTAAAATCATTTCAAAATGACATAAAAAAACTGGATGAACGGTCTGTTGAATGGAAACTGGGTTTGAATTTTGAGTAAAATGTTAAATAATGTATTTTGGTGCAAGTAATAAAAGATATTCTTATTTCATGAAAAATAATGGTGAACTAAAAGAAATTGAAAAATCTACTCTCGAAAAAGATTTGGGAAAAGAAATGGGAAAAACAAGTAAGGAATGCTGCCAGTAAAGCAAACAATATGCTTGCAATATTAAATAATATTTTTAGGTATAAAGATAAATACCTCATGAAAATGCTTTATTGCATGTATGTTAGACCTCATTTGGAGTTTGCGATTCAAGCTTGGAATCCCTATTATAAAAAAGATATCAAAGAACATGAAAAAGTTCAAAGAAGAGCAACTAAATTGATATCAGAATTAAGACATCTGGAATATAATCAAAGACTAAAAATATTAGATTTAACAACTTTAGAAGTTCCAAGACTAAGAGGTGACCTTATACAACAATATAAATTATATAAAGGTTTTGAATCTAATGATATAAAGAAAGTGCAGATACAAATGCATTCAATCAATACACCAGGTCCAGCATCCAATATTAGAGTTTATAAGCATCGAGTTTGTTAAAAATCGTTTAAGTAGACTTCTATACAAACAGGGTTATCTTTGGATGGAATAATTTACTGGAATCGGTAGTGGAGTCTACATCAGTCAAAGAGTTCAAATTCAGATATAAACTGATTGATTTGCAGACAATATTGAACAAGAAAAACAGGTTGCAGTTAAATTTTTAGACAACTACTGTGTTGGCTGTCATAGATATTGCCTGGCACTCTATCTCAACAGCATTTGAATTATTATATATATCTCTATCTATCTATTTATCTATCTATCTATATATATATATATAGAGATAGATAGATAGATAGATAGATCTGTGTGTGTGTGTGTCTCTATCTATATATATATATATATATATATATATATATATATATATATATAGATAGATAGATAGATAGATAGATAGATCTGTGTGTGTATATATATATATATATATACACATATATAAGTTTTTTTCAACGCTTATTTTTAGTAACTTTTAATGGTCACTTTAAATGATAAAACAATTAAATAGTTGCAGAAGTACATTTTGGCTTGAAAGATTTTTTAATTTACTCTTTTACACTGGAACTGGTCAATAACAACCCTGTAATAATAAATCATTAACAATTTCAAAAGCGAAGTCACTAATCAACACTTCTTGCTTTTATGTTTTGAAAAGGTAAATTTATGTTTGGTTTCTAAATTAGCTGTAATATACATAAGCAACCACGGTGCAATGGTTAGAGCGCTTACTTTAGAAGCAAGAGATCCCAGGTTTGAAGTATGCTCTGGGCATATTTCATGTCATTGGTAAGGAAGGAGGCGTGAACTTCCTATTTAAATGCTTTTTTGCGGTGCTCTGTGACAAGACCATTAAGTCTTCTTGAAGTACCTTTAAAAAAAAGCACACTATACTTTAGCTTCAGGAATAGTCAATATAGTTCATACACTTATAAGAAGAAGGGAGTCACCCTCAGCAATAAAGGTGTATTTTGTATGTGATTATCACCAGAACAGTTTTGGGATATACAAATCTTGTCCTGTCTAAATTATAGATAATTTCTGATATAATCAGAGATTTTAGTTATTTAAGCACTCAATTTGTATCTATTTTCCATGCCATAAGCACTTTTGATAGTTTTGATAAGTATTTTTTAGAATTTAACAAACTTTCAAAGTTAGAATTTCCATTTTTTCTTCAAAAGCCTGCAATCATTGATATACAATTTATTTTTTAAAGATATATGTATATTTATTTTTCTGCCAGAAAATATATAGTTATATGGAGTATAGTTATATGATGCCCTCTTTCACTATTCTATTTTAATTGGTATGTTGCTTTTCAATGTTTAAAATATTAAATTTAGTTCCAAAAAAGTTTGTTTTTGTTTTTTATTGTTTTTATATATATATTAATATTTTTGTTTTATTGACAAGATTGTATATACATCGACTGATTTTAAGGTAAAGCATGCAAAGAGTGTACACTTATTGACTGAGGACTTTGATTGGGCAAGCAATCTATTAATTTAAAGAAAAATTGAAAAAAAAAGAAAAGAAAAATATATATTTATTATCATTTTTGAAAAATATATGGTGCCACTCCCTTAATGTGTTCTATATGATAAAAAAAGAAACACTGTATTAAAATTTTTTTTTGAATAAAGTGTATTTTTAGGGGTCCCTCAAGACCTTTGAACATTTAACAAGTTTGGATTCAAACAGCGTTCAAAACAGGTCCTGGACTTTGGCGCCCTTCTGGTTGATCCCGAGACTCAAACGAGGAGGGCAAACAACTGTTTTATTTTTTGTTAAATAATATCATCGCTGCAAAAAATCCATTTTTGCTGTTCTGAGAAAAAATTTAAAGTTTTTAATTCATCACAGTGTTTGATCTTCTTAATTAAACCTAATTGTTTTTAAAATACTTATAGAATATGTTATTATTTTTCATAATATAACAAATAAAAAATTAAAAATTAAAGTTTATGAGAAGCAACAATACAAATGGACTTGAGATAATCTTTAAACTATATAAAATATGACAAAATTCTAGAAATTAAATTGCTGCTGCAAACCAAGACTTCTAAAGTCTGTTTTGGCTGTTCTGAGAAAATTCAAAGTTTTAAATTTAATAACTGCTTTTGATTAAATCTACTTGTTTTCTTTTATTATATATATTAAATATTTTAAACCAAAAAAGTTTTTTTTTTGCCAAAAAAAATGGACTTAGGATAGTTTTGTTTTGAGCAACAATGTCTCTTCATTATTTTTTTTAGGACATAAGATATTTGAATTTTACTCATAGTTGCAAAATTTGAATCAGTTTTGGTTCCATACTTTGTGAGATGGCTTTTGTGCACCTAAGTAGTATTTTAACCAAAAAAAGTCAATTTTTCAAAAAATTGACTAAAGATAATTTTGCTTTGCAGCGACGATAAACTAGTTATTAGCTACCCCCTCGAGAGGGCCCCAAAGACAAGCCGAGGGGCACAGTTCATCACCTATTTTGACCACTGTGTATATAATCATTATTAAACTTTATAAATAAGTTTATAAGTAATGAATAATATATTTTATTTAATAATTCTGAAACAATGAAAGTAAAATTAAAAAAAAACTTAATCTAGTCAAATAAATTTACATTGAAAAAATACAAATAAAAAAGGTATACAAATATTGTACAATAGTTTTATGCTAAACATTAGTTTTATACTTTTATACTGAACAATAGTTTTATACTTAACAACACTTTTATACAAAACAGACTGCAACTCATCATTACCAAATGTGTAACCAAACTAATTAATTAGGCATATTTTCATTTTATTTGTTTTAATTTTTAAAACCAAAGTATAATTAAAAATGCTTGTAAGTAATGTTAAATGGCACTTGATAAGGAACCTATATACTATAATAGTCAGCATTTATATTTGTAATACATTATGTTATACTTGTATATTTGTATAGAGTGTCTGAAACATTTTTTAAAGAATTATTAAATGGTATATAATACTGTATATTTTAGGTAAAATATAAAAGTGGGTTTTCTTTGTGTTCTTAAATTATTTTATTTATCTCGATAGAATGAGTTTATTTAAACAGACCTGTTCTTAAACAAAACAAAAAACAGGAGAAAAGTGTGTTTATACTGTGCCAAAAAAAAAATATAAACCTAACTATATTAATTCAGAGTGGTTTAAAAACTTTGTGAATTTTAAATACAACATTAAAAATTCATTCTACCTTGAAGCTATTGGCAAATCTTGTAAATGTAGTATAAGAAGAAGCCTTCTTTACATGTAAAGTGGAATAAAATGAAAATACCAGTTCAAATTAGAAATGTTTTTGCATTTAAATGCAAAATATGTATAATTGCATCTACTCAAGGAAGACCTAAAGAATTCAAAAAGGGACGTAATTGTAATGCACAGCAGTTAATAGTTGTCAAACAAGCTTTTCAATTATTAGCAAAGGAATTCACAAATGTTCTTTAGCTGTACTTAAATGCAATGTAATGCAAAAGCTTGCAAATGATGCCAAGACAATTAAGCAAATAGCTTATGCTGTAATAAAAAATAAAATAGACAAAAAAAGTAAAGCAATACTTGCTACTGGTGGTAAAAAAATTAGAATTACACTTAAGAGAAACATCGATGATACTAATAATATACAACAACTGTCTATAAACAGTTTGATTGACATTCAATCAACTTTAGAATTAAGTAACACAAAAGTTTTAAAGCTAGCAAAAGAATTACGATTCAAAGCACAAAACAGAAAAATAATACAATCAGGGTTAGCAGCAGAGTTCAAACATTATTGACCAGCAACTTGATGATTGCTTTGTTGAGGATTTTGAACTTTTTAATATTAAATCTCTTGAGGAAAAAAGTTTGTTTATCAGAACAACAGATGTCAATGAGTTTCTGTGACAAATAATAGATAAAAAAGGAGCTTTTCCTCAAAATTTCCTATAAAAATTTCCATTGATGGAGGTCGGGGATTTCTTGAGGTAATTTGATTATATAGTGTGCCACTTTTGTTTTTAATTAAAAATTTAACAAGTGTAATTATAAATTATTTAGGTTTGTTTAAATGTTGTATCAAATCCAAGTGAAACAATTAAAAACAAAATATTTGTATTTGTAGAATATATTTGTACATGGAATAGGTTTTTAAAAATGATTGCACTGAGCTACAAACACTTGGGTCACACTAAGATTAAGCAGTAAACTGTATAAATCGAGTGGATCAAAGAAAATTAGAGCAAAAGAATATTTTAACTGCATTGATGAAGTTCTTTTAATTAGAGATGATAATGACCTAGTTGTTAATTATCTTTTTCCTTCAGAACTTCATTTGATGGTAGAGACAACAAACCGTATCTTTAAAACAATAAACAAATTAGCTGATCCAGTATTATTGAAAAAGATCAAAAATGATTTAAATATTTCAAAATCATTAATAAATGGGTCATATAATGATAATGGTTGCCAAAAAATATTAAAAAGTTGGGTGAAGTACTATAACTTGTATCCAATCCTATTAAAACCATTGGCTGAAGCATTCAGGCTTCTGGATAACCTTGTTCACTTTTGTTTCAGTGTAAATCTATGGGCAACATTTGAAAAAGACATCATTTTATTTAAGAAACAATATTTATTTTGGTAGAAGATTACAAAATGAAAGTTACTGTAAAGTTACACATCATATTTCAACATGTAGGTCCTTTTTTTAAAGATAAGGACATGGGATGGGTCAGGGTAACAACATCAGTTTTTGCCATGTCTAATAACAACTGTCCAACAGCATCTGTAAATATAATGAGGTATAATAATATCTGTTCAACAACATCTGAAATTTCATTGATGTCTAATAACATCTGTGCAAAAATTAAATGAATATTACAGATATAAATTTAAATTATCAAAGTGTAATAACATCTGTGCAAGTAGAACTGTAGATTTTCTGATGAAGTTATTTTTAAGATGAATTAATTTATAACGCATTATTTTAACCAGATGTTATTACATATAGAATTTTTTTCAGATGTTACTACATCTGGAAAAAAAATATTAACTAATAATGCATTATTTTGACCAGATGTAGTTATATATAGAAGTTTTTTCGTATGTAACTACATCAGGAAAAAATATTAACTAATAATACATTATTTTAACCAGATGTAGTTACATATAGAAATTTTTTCAGATGTAACTACATTCTTCCAGATGTTATTGGACTTAAAGAAAAATTACCAGATGTAGTTACATCTTTCTAAAGATGTTGTGAGGGGTAGTTGAATTTTCAGATGATATTGGACAGATGTTGTTAGAGTAAAAAAAAATACAGATGATCTTGGACAAAAGTGTACAGATGATTTTGGACTACTCCACAGGTGTTGTTGGACAGATGTAGTAATCTTTTACCCATGAGATTGGGTCTCTTTGAACAAGCAGGGGAAGCTGTTCACTACTCATTTTTATTTGGGAACATTTCAAAGTGCCTGATAACTGTCAAAAGTATGCAAAGTATTTGATTAAGCAGACAGTAGTTTCAATGGAAAACATTTATTTAATGTTTAATAAATATTTTCTAAAAATGTTATTTTTTCCTTTTAATTTTAAGAAGAAAAAAGTGCTCAGCATTGGCACCCCTCAGACTGTTTTAGACCTATCTGAGGGGGGCATATAAAGACTAGTCATATTTTCTGACAAAATGTGCAACAATTGCTTGCACCTCTGTGGTGGGTCTTTGGATTGGTCAGAGGGGTGCCAAAGTCCGGGCCTATTTAGTCCCCTGTATAAAGCAAAATATTTTTTAAAGATTAGTTTAATGATTTTTCACACTTTCTCTGGATGGTATAGTTCTAACAATTCTAAAAAGGTATGACACAACCCTATGTCATTTCATCAAACTAAAATCTGGTTCAGCATGGCTGTGGTCTCAAATTAAGTGAAATTATGTGAAAATTTCAAAAATGATTATTATATTCTAAAAAACTTATTGAATTAAAATTATAGTCAAAAAAATTGATAAAAATGTACCTTTTTCATTTTTAGAAAAAAACTTCATTTTTTATGCTGATAAATCTAACATATTCATTTTTATATAATATTATTATCATTTTTAAAATTTTTATATAATTTTGCTTAATTTGAGACACAGGATTATACACTTTTGAAGAACTTTTTTTTTATAATATTAAAAACTCGTTAAATGTTCATAGGTCTTGAGGGACCCCTAAAAATATTTTTAATTCAAAAATTGAATGAGAAACATTTAAAAAAATAAGTAATAAAACAAAATTTTTTAAGTGTTTTTTTATCATATAGAACACATTAAGGGGGTGGCAGCATATATTTTTCAAAAATGTTGTTTTTTGGGACACCCTAATATGTGTGTGTGTGTGTGTATGTGTGTATCTCTCTCTCTCTCTCTCTCTCTCTCTATATATATATATATATATATATATATATATATATATATATAAAATGTAAACTTTTACCTGACTATCTTTAAAAAAGTTTCTTCAATAATAGCAACAACTTTTTCAACATCATTTTCATGAATTCCTTGAAGCCCAACTGCAAACGTTGAGTTTTTGGTTTGACTGTCAAGACTAAAGAAAAATGAATGCAACTATTATAAATCTAGATTCTTTATAAACATTATTATTAAAGAATAATACTTAAAAATACAAATTACCCAGTTACAGGTGAATAATCGCTACCATAATTTGGTTCACGGAGGGACTGGTAAAAAGGGGAGTTTGGGCCACTGACCATTAAGGTTGATAGTATATTTAAAACAAACTGTTCAAAAGGATCTTCAGAGCTAAAGAAATGATATAAAAAATGATTAAACTTTGATAAAATTTAAAATTAAAATACAAAAGTTATTTTGTCATACATTATATAAAAAATGGAATAAACAAGCAATTTTACTAATCAAGCATGTAACCAACAGATACAGTTGTTTGTTTTTCTGGATCAGCTGCTAAATTATCTGGAGGACAACTAATTGTTACAATCCTCTAATGAAGAATAAAAGTAACAAATACAAAAAAATATTTAAAGTAAAAAATTTAAACAAAAACAATTTAATAAGACAACAAATGGTACCGGTTCTGACCACTTGGGTTCTAATGGAATTTCTGTTTGAGGATTGGAACATAAAAAATTCTTTAACACATGATCATTTATATGTGACAAATGCTTTTCAAGGGAAAATGTACCATATGTGTAAAATCTAAAAATCCCCCAAAATATTTTGGTATATAACAAGTTAATTTGAAACAGATAAATATTTTTATTAACTTAATAACTCATTAATCAATGAGTTGATAAATTAAAAAAATACCTAGCATTACTGGGATGATAATGCGACACATGAAACTCTTTTAACTGGTCATACTAAAAAAAAAAAATTTCACCATATTAGGATGATAACAGATATCATGAAAACAAAAAAGATGTTTTAAAAACCTTTAAAGTTAAAAAATCAAATAAGTAGTATTAATATAGTCAACTTAAAAATTGTTTTAGGAGCTGAAGATTATGGGATGTCCAGATAAAAAATTTTGTAAACATTTTGGTGATTCAAGATTTTGAATAAACCAATGATTAACCGATTTTGAATACAACACTAAATTTACCTTCATCGCACTTTTTTATAGAAAAAGATAAAATAACTTTCTTAATAACTTTTTAGTGACAAAAAAACTTATTTTTCAAAATATTTCAAATTGAATTTTGAGAAGAGTATAAACTTTATGTTTAATTATTTTTTTTTGTTACAACCACACTTGACATCTTTTACATACATAAGTATTTTTCTATTTAAAATATTAATTTTTTTTATCTCATTGGCTTACTTTAATTTACTGCTAGCGTAGGTTGTTTTTTTTAATTAATAATTGCTACTTTATTGTGATTACAACTCCAAAACATGAACCTTGATGAACTCTTAACTCTTTAATTTTCTGTTCATAAACTTTAAAATTCATTAAGACATTCAAGGAATCTTTAAGTTTAAGGAAAAAAGACATAAAGTAAAGGACTGAGTAAGAGTGCTGCCATTTCTCTGGAATATGAACAGTATTGCAATAATTATCAGCAGAGAACAACTATTTGTTTTGGGTTAAAGTTCACCAGTCACTGAAGAAGTTGTCAAAGAGAACACATTTAAGATAAGTTGTTCTAAGAAATTAAAAAATTAAATACTTTGTTGAGACTGAAGAAAATAGCTGTGTCAACATCAAAGAGAATTACTTTAGAAGTAAGATGATTAGGAAGATCATTAATACATTAATCATTAATTCTGACTAATTGTTATTAATTTAGTTTAACTAAAAAAAAAAAAAAAAAAACTCTAAAGATACTGAATACTGAAAAATTAGTCAATTTAGTTAAAAAAAAACTAAAGTATAAAAAATGTAACAAAATATAACCAAAAAATAAACAGCAAGTCAAAATGTTTACTAAAATACAAAATGTTTACAACTTTATTAATTTAAGATATCCCATAATACCATTCACATATAACTAAATTGCAAACAGTGTATATATGTTGTTAACAAGCAATGGTAAAAACTATTTTAAATTGCATTAAGAAAAAAAATTACTGTAAGTTTTGGTATATCAAGTGGATCACCTCCACTGTTAAAGCTGTATGTGTGATTTGGAAGCAATAGATTCTGATATGCATTTTGATAAATACTTTCTCCTGTAGACTAATTGAATAAGAAAAAATTTTATGCAATATTAAAAAAAAAGAAACAACTAAAAACATAATAAATATAAAAATTCCATTCAATGATTAAAAATTGTGTTGTGTAATCTTGATAAAGATATCATATATATATTGTTATAAGGAATTCTTTTTTTATCTTTAAATCATGAACTATGCATAAGACTGTTACCATTTTTGTACATTTGACTGTCACCTTTTTTTACATATGACTGTTACTATTTTTGCAAATGGCTAATAACCTTTTTGTACATATGACTCACTGGTGGCTAAAAAGACTGCCAGGTTTATGTTGTGTCACTCAAATGAAACCTTTTTTATTCAAGAAAATTTGTCTTGTAACAAGAGAAAGAGTTTTTTTTAAATCTGAACAAAATGCTTTAAGTTATAATTGGGGCAAAACGGTAAAATTGCTCAAATGGGCTAAGACCACCTGTCTTAGCCAATTTGAGCATTTAAGATGCAATTTACAAAAGGGCATTTTAGATTCTAATTAAAAAAAAAAATATAAACTAAATTTAGAATAATTGAAAACAACAAAAAAATTTGCTAATATTTACAATATGTATATGATATATAACTAAACTTGAATACTTTTTTATCCTTCTCTAGAGAGAGCAGCATGTAAAAGTTAATCCTAATTAAACTCTTCTTTCATTAAAAGTAAAAAATTTTGTAACGTGCTCCTAAAATGCTTAAATGGGCTAAGGCCTCCTAGATTTTACCCTTTTGCCCCAATTATTATTACTTTGCGTTTTGTTTGAATTTAAAAAAATCTTTTCTATTGTTACAAGACAAAGAATCTTGAATAAAAAAATGTTTCATTTGAGTGACATGACATAAAACCTGACAGTCTCTTAGGCCACTAGTAGACTGTTATCTTTTTTTTATATATGCTTTAAATTATTAGGAGATTCTTCTACTTATTGTTTTGCTACAAATTAAAAAAAAAATTTTACTCACCAACTTAAAAAAATCTAACTCACCAATGCTCCTTTCATCTCATTAAAAACAATTCCTTTGAATATTATAGGTGAATTAACATCTTGAAGATTGCTATGTTCTAATCTCCAACCTTCTTGTCTAAAATTGTTTTTTTTTTAATTTTTGATAATTTTTACTACGCATAATTTGATGCATAGTAACAGTTTTTTTACAAAATTTTGTTAAAATTGTTACTATGCATCAAATTATGCGTAGTAACAAAA
>NC_088922.1:27512500-27537500 GCF_038396675.1 Hydra vulgaris | reverse complement strand
CATTGTTTTTTTTTAATGTTTTTTTCTTTACAATGTTTTATATTGTTTGTGTTTCTTTACAATGTTTTTCAAAATGTTTTATTTTTGAATTGTTTGGTATTGTTTGTTTCTTTACAATGTTTTTTAAAAATGATTTATTCTTTAAAATGTTTCATATTGTTTGTTTAAATGTTTCATTTGTTTCATTTTTTTTTTCTTTAAAATATTTCATATTTCTTTACAATACCTCATATAGCTGTAATATAGCAAGTTTTTGGACTTTTCAACAAGTAATTCTGTTTAACCAAGTAACAAATTATCATTAAGGAATATTTAAATATTTACCTTAGTATGCCATTCAAAGTTTTTAATGCTCTTTTTTTACAAAGTTAATATAATAAACATTAATGTGATAATAAAATAATTAACAAAATCATAACATATAAAAGTCAACTGCAAAACAAAACAATAAAATAGCAAAAAAACATAGTTTAAAAAAAAAGATATAAATAGAATATTTTTGTCTACTTTAGAGTCAGTCTGGACTATCTTTTTCAAATTTTTAAACTTTGAACCTATTGTGCACTGGTGAGGAAACCCCTTTTTGAGCGTTGTCAGACAAAGAGAGCACAGCTTTTCCTGTACCTGGAAGGAGCTTTGTGGACTGCTGCTTTGTGCACATGATGCAACAGGGGAAACCTGATTGTGCTGTGATTTGCCAACTTGACAAATGAAGCATGAACAGTCAGAGGACTTTCTTGTGATCTTGATGCCTTGAAAGTTGTACAGTCTGAGAGCTCACCACTGATATCACCACTGTCTAGTTTTTGCAAGTTTGCACTGCTAGAATTGCAAATTCCTGATGGAACCTTGGGATCAGTGAATTCAATCTCTTGTTTGAGCAGGGCCTTGATTCTCTCCTTCATGAAGTTTGTAACTTGTCTGTCAAATTTTTTCATGTACAGAAAGCAGACAGTTTTTCAAAAACTAAAAAAGTTCTTCAAAAAACAAAAATCTGACTTTATAAAACTAACAAAAATTTGTAACCTTTTACAAATATTAAACATATTCTAGTTGTTTGATTTAGATTTAAATCAAATTAATCTATGAATAAGAAATCATCAGCACTTACTTCTAGTTCAAAATGAATATAAGCTTTATATTAAAAGATAATAACCTTTATATTAAAAAGCATAATAAATGAGGTTCTATATACTCTAGTGTATATACCACAGTGTCATCAAATAAACCTGAATACAAAGAAAAAGTATATTTTGGCTTATGTGAAACTCTATTTAAATCTTGGTGTGTTAATCACCTAAAATCTTTTAACATTAATAGATATAAAAATGATAGTGAGTTCTCTAAAGAAATTTGGGACATGAAAGACAATATGTTTACACCCTCAATTAAGTGAAAAATCGTGAAACATTGCAATCCTTATAACTCTTGTTCAAAAATTTACAATCTTTGCTTATACAAAAAATTCCTTATTTTAACATATAAAGGTGAAAACTTATTAAATAAATGAAATGAGTCGATTTCAAAATGCAGGCACAAGAATAAATTCTTCTTTTTTTGACAGTCATGATTAGCTAATATTTTGTTTTCTTTGGTTGCCATCAAGTATGACATTTAGCAACGTTAAGACCCCACTACAAAGTAATTTGTAATTTTAAGCAAGTTTCCTCATTTTTGATTTTGTATTCAATGGCTGATGATTGCTGTATAGGCATGAAAATAAAAGTACCATAAAAAAAGTTATTTTTTCTTCGTTAAAACCATCATCATAATAATAATAACAACAACAACAATAGTTATATATGTAGTAAAAGAGTAATATTTAAAAAAAATAAATGCTGTTTGTATGAAAACAATATATTTAAGGCTGTTTTGTATTTTAATAATAAAACAAAACTCATAATTGTAAAATAGTGCTCAATATTAAAAAGATATTTCAAATAGAGCAATATACATATTGCTCTATTTGAAATATAAAAATCTTAAAACAGCCTTAAATATATTGTTTTCATACAAACAGCATTTCTTTTTTTAAATATCCATTCTCACTCCAGTTCACATACTTGCTGCTGGTTTGACATCACCTCAGACAAATTGCAGTCAAAATAAAAACCAAGAAAATTGAATCCATAAGAACTCAATTCCAGCTCTACAATTCATATTTAAAAGGAAGCAAATTTAAGGCAAAAAAGTACTTGAATATGTTTTGAAGTTCACATGATTGCATTTTAAGAATACTGTATGACTCTGCCAGTCACAGTGACTCTAAAAACTCATTTTGTTTTCTTACCACATTAAAAAGTTCATCAAAATTTACAGCACTGGGCTTGGTTGCTTTAGTAAACAGCCATCTGAGGCACTTCATTCAGTCTTCAGCTCCCACTAGGCAAGATACAAAAGTGGTTTGGACAACAACTAGTACAGAAAACAGCTTTTTGACTGCATGCTAAACTACAACAGCAAGCATCTTTAAAAGGCTGAAAATATTAAGATCTTTGGTTCAAATTTCTGTTTATTTTCAAATACAGAATATTTTTTATGTGAAATTTGAATTACTATTTTTGTAAAGCGTATCTTGCCTCAAACAATTTAAAACCTATAACTTAGCAAAAAAATTAGTCAAGAAAGAATTTTTCATGTATTTTTAGAATAATTTATGATCAGAAGGAAAAAATAAAACTTTTCATGATGCTTTACTATGACTCAAATTTCTATTTTCTACAAGCAAACATGTTACTTAAAGGGATCCCTAAGTGCCGAGACAAGTTGCATTGTTTCATTGCAGAGTTTCTTAAACTCAGTTCAGTTTTACACAATCATATTGAGTTTTTCCCCTTTTATTTAGTCTGCCGTGGTTATAAAAAATGTTTGCTGTAGCATACTTTAGTTTTTTGTTCAATGTATCATTAAGTGTTTGAGTTTGAGTGTATATAAAATAGTAATTAAGCAAAGCCAACTTCAAAATACACAAGATGAATATTTTTCTTAGAAAATAAATAATCAATTTTTTTATACACACTAAAAGCAATATAATCCAACATTATATTGCTCTTAGTGTGTTTTTTATACACACTAAGAGCAATATAACCCAGTTAAATTTTGAAAAATTTTAAAATCTTTTTTTTTTTAATAAATTCAGAAACAAGTTTTAAAAATGATCTTATATATATTTTTAACTTATGTTTATAATAATTTACATTTCTAATTCAAAAACCATTTTTAAAATAATTTGATATATATTTTTCAGATATGTATATATAGAATTGATATTAAAAACTTGAATCTTACATTTTCGTTTAACCACCAAAGGGGAAACCTTTACATTTTGAACTTGATTTAAGTTTTTTAAAAGAAACTTTTTTCATTGATGTCAAATATAAGCACATTAATCAGACTGGATTTAAAAAATAAATAATAGAGCTGAAACTTTCCTTCGCGAAAAACAAAATAGCATGAAAAATCAAAAAGTTTTTTGTAAATATCTTATTCAATAGTTTGTTTTGGAAAGTTTAATTAAATTTTTACTTATATTCAATAATTATCTATGATATGAACAAAACTTGTCTTGGCACTTGGGGATCCCTTTAAAAATAGAATAAATAAAGCAGTAGGCTAAGTTTTTATTTTCCTTAATTTTTGTATCCTTATGGCAAAAAATACAATTACAGGTACACAAATTATCAAAGGCTGAAAAAACTAAGAAAAATTTCTTCAAAAACTGTAAAAACGGTTCCTTTAGTAGCCTCACTTTCAAGTCCCATAAATCAGCCAAATTTTAAAGATAACTGATCTATTATTTTTCTACTGAAAGCCCTTTATGTCCATATACAATTTTAAAATTTGTGATGTTATATGTACCATTTTAATGGAATTACAGTGCTAAAAATGGTGTATAAAATTTTGTTTTCTAGTTAGCATATCTCAAATAGGAACAAAAGATTTTGAACAAAAATTCTAAAAATGATTCTATTTTAACAAAAACATAAAATTTATGAAGAGTCACGTTTACATTATTAAATGGAACATAGATAGGTATTTATCCATCATTTTATTCAACCAATATATTTATACACAGAAAACGTTGCAGAGACCATCTTTTTTTTTAAACATCTTCGCTTCCAACAAGGCTGCAAGCAGCCACTAATTAAAGTTGGAAGTAATAAAAGAGAAAAGATGAAGATTGTAAAGCAAAATAATGATTGATGGACGACTTAAAAGATTGCAAATTATATGAATCAGGAAAGCAAGATGAAGGAAGCGAATTTCAAAGAGCTGATAATCAAGGAAAAAAACTAGACGAATATGCAATTTTGGAGCACTTAGGAACAGTCACAGAAGAAGGATGACACTTAATTGAATGACGAGTAACACGAGAATGAATTTTAGTAGATGGCACAAGAGACGCTAGCTCTTTAGAGCAGTGCCCATTATAGTATTTGTAGAAAAGAAAAAGAGAAGCAACAATACGACAATGTGATAATGGTTCGAGGTTGGCTGCAAGAGCAGGTCCAACTATGTTTGCAATGCATTTTTGCACCTTGTCTAAAAGAGAAAGGGCATTATTAGAAGATCTGCCCCAGATATGGCAACAGTATTATATACAAGGCCGGATTTGAGATTTATAGAGATAGAGAATAGAATCCGAAGTAAGAAAGTGATGAGCTCGATAAAGAGATGCAACCTTAGCAGGTGCTAATTTTGCAATTGATTTGATATATGGTTTCCAAGAAAGATTGGAAGAGTTAATCCTAGAAGATGAAGAGTAGATGACTCATCGAGTACATCACCAATCATAAATATAGGAAGATCTAAATTATTGCGATAACGAATGGCTGAAAAAAATTGAGTTTTATCTATATTGAAGTTCACCAGCCACTGTGAGCCACATGCTGTAGAAGAAGTGAGATCCTTTTCAAGTTCAAATCTCCCCTCCAAGCAATCAGAGAGTGCTGGTTTCTTATCATGACAAGAATAAATGGTAGTATTATCAGCAAACAATGCCACCTTAGATGTGAGAATATCTAAAAGATCGTTGATGTAAATTAAAAAGAGTATAGGGCCAAGGATAGAACCTTGAGGAACCCCTGAAGTTACAGAATAAGAAGAAGAGTGCTGTCCATCGAGGACAACTTTTATGCTACGATTGGAAAGGAAGGATTCAATAATCTTAAAGATGCTGCCAGATACACCATAAGAAGAAAAAATATGGAGAAGACCAGCCAAACTTTATCAAAAGCTTTTGAAATGTCAAGAGCAATGGTCTTAACCTCTTCACCTTTATCTAATGCACAATAAAACCTATCAGTTATTACTGTTAGTAAATCAGCTGTAGAACGAGAAGATCGAAATCCATATTGATGGTCAGAAAGTAAGTTATAAGATTCAAGATGAGAAATTAAGTGTTTGTTAATTAATAATTCAAAAACCTTGCTTATGATAGGAAGAAGACTAATGGGACAGTAGTTAGACGAATCAGATCACTTTCCAGAATTTTTGAAGATTGGGATAACAGATGCTGCTTTCCAGCAGGCTGGAAAACAAGACTTTGATAAGCACTTGTTAAATAGTTTTGAGAGTATAGACGACAGCCCCGGAAAACACTTCTGCAAGACATTAAAAGTATGTTGTCCTGGCCACAAGCTGTAGAGTCTAGACAGGAAATCACTTTAGATACAGAAGCTGGAGTGATACGAATGTCAAGAAATGGATCAATCTGTTTGTTGGCAATATCAGGTAGAACGCAACTAGTGGAATCAAGAGACGATATTGATGAAAAGTTTTTAGCAAACAATTCAGCTTTGTCTTTAGGTGAGGTGACAAAGTCTGAACCATACAACAGAGGTGGAATTAAAGATTTGCCCTTATTATTGATACTATTAAAGATTCTCCAGAAGTCACGAGAGCCTAATTTTTGAGATGAGATACGAGATTTCATGACCTGAGAACAGCGGGCTTTGGCGTTAGAAAAAACCTTTTTACAATGGTTTCTAGCAGTAATATACAGACATCTGTTTTCTGGAGAATTGTTTTGCTGATAAATATGGAAGTAACGGTTTCGATTGGCAATCGCAGCAGCAGCAGTGTGAGGAAAACCATGGGGGAGAGTGAGGCTTGACCTGGAATTGTCAAGAGGGAATAAAAGATTCCATGCCAGCCTGAATCCACAAAGTTATGTAAGAAGCACATTTGTCGACAAGAAGACGAAAGATTTCTACCCAAGGGCCATCACAAAGAAAATCACGGAAAGAATCCCAGTCAGCTTTACTGTAGTTGTAAGAGATTCGATAATAGGGGGATTTAGCTGATGAAGAAGAATGAGATATTAGTTTTAGAGAGATCAAACTGTGATTAGAAGCACCTAAGGGTAAATGTGGAGAAACTGAGCACTGACTAGGATCAGAAACAAGACATAAGTCGAGTAGAGAAGTTAAATGATTCAGGTTGTCAGAAAAGCCAGTTGGAAAGTTGACTATTTGAGTTAGGGATTGTGAAAGGCAAAAGTTGTGGGCTTTAAAGCCGGCAGAGTCGCTGACACTAGAGCCAAGCCATTCAGAGTGGTGAGCATTAAAGTCACCAACAACAACTATATTAGCTGATGGATAAAGAGAGAGGGCTTGGTCAATATGATTAGAAATAACGTCAAAAAGAGTGCAGTCTTAAGATGAAGGAGAGTGATAAAGAACAAATAGAAAGGCAATAGAGTGAAGTGGTGCTAAATAAAGCACATGAAAGAATAGTCTGTGGATTTAAACCTAGTTTCTCAACAAATGGGTGAATTCTTACGAATGTAAATGCCCAGGCCAAGCATGTGACTATTGGAGTCTTTACGAACTAAAGGAAGATAACCATTAACACTAAGATTACAAGATGAGACAGCTGAACTCAAATTATCTATAAAATATCTAACTTCAAACTTAATTTTCTCTCTTGGACGGTGTAACCAGATTTTAATTTTTATGCTAAATGAACTGAGTGTCTTTAGATTACTGGACATATTGTCATTTTTTTGGTCGTCAATTTAAGGGTTAGGGCCAAATTGGCAAACAGTACTAGTCATGATAAGAAGTCAACACTTTCTGATTGCTAAGAGGGAGTATTTGAGCTTGAAAAAGGTCTCACTTCTGCTACAGCATGAGGCTCTCAGTGGCTGGTGAAATTTAACTCAGACAAAAATCAACTTTTTTCAGCTAATCACTATCACAATAGATCTTCTAAATTTAATCTAGATCTTCTAAATTTAACGGAAATGTACTCAATGAGTCATCTACCCTTCGTCTTCTAGAATTAACTCTTACTTCCCATTCTTCTCGAAAACCATATATCAAATCCAGAGCAAAATTAGCATTTGCTAAGGTTGCATCTCTTTATCGCCCTTGTTACTTTCTTACTCCGGATTGTATTCTCTATAAATTTCTAATATATATATATATATATATATATATATATATATATATATTAGAAATTTAACTCAGGGGTCCAAATGTAACGTTAACAGGCTGTTGAGTGATAAAAATGCAAAAGAATTTAATAAAAAGTCTCTCAATAAACGAGTGTCACGAGTTTTCTTGTCAATGCATATAATACTATTAACGCATATAATACTATTAAGAAATGGTAACCCAATAAATTAATTAGATGTACTCTCTATTTTTATGTTTATTTATACAATGGCTATAATTTATTATTTTAAAGAGAAAAAAAAATTGTATGGATATTATAAAGGAGGTAGAGGGTGATGAGAAAATTAATGGAGCAATTAACTCCATTTAATTTATTGAAATAAATTTTAAACACACTTTGACAAGAAAACTCGTGACACTCGTTTATTGAGAGACTTTTTATTAAATTCTTTTGCATTTTTATCACTCAACAGCCTGTTAACGTTACATTTGGACCCCTATTCTTATTTTATTTTGAATAAAAACTACAACTACAATTTGATTCAAAACTCAGCAATTTTCAACTGATCCAACCTTGTCAAAATATCATATTTTCATGGGTAAAAGAGCTGTTTCGTCAAAAACAAAATGGCAAGTCATTAGAATGCATAAAATGAAAATAAGCAATAGAGAAATTAGGAGATGCCTAAATATTTCTGACTTCAGTTTCAATTCAAGCGTTCGTACAACAAAAAAGTATTTATCAACTGGTAGTGTCAATGATAAACCTTATACTGGGCGTCCGAAAAAACTGACAGCACGCGATAAAAATATGCTTTACACGCTAAGCAGACGTAACCCAAAAGCAGGAGTATCAACTTTAAGTGTAGAAATCAATAGTTCGCTGGTAGACAAAACAGTTAATTGAATGACAATAAGTAAGTTATTACGCAAGAAAGAACTAAACTTGTTTCATGGTGTAAGAAAACCATTGTCGATATTAACTGATCGCTAAAGACAAAAAAAATGGTGCAAAGAGCATTTAAATTATTCAGCGGAACAATGGAAAATGATTATCTTTAGTGATGAATCAAATTTTGAAATTATCAACAGAAAAAAAAAAATTTGTTTGTTGCAAAAATATGGAAAAATATTTGAAGCAACACCTACTAAGCCGTTTTCAAAAAGGTGGTGGTTCTGTCAGCATATGGGGATGTGTATCAGGCTCAGGTGTTGGCTGTCATAAAATATATAAAGAAAGATTAAACCAGTATGAGTATCGTGACATTTTGGAAAATGCGCTTATCCCTAGTCGCGATTTATTCCAGGCTGATCAAAACTGGTTACTTTAACAAGACAATGCTCCATGCCATACACCACATTCAATCACTGATTATTTCCTTAAAAGTAATATTCCACTCATAGCTTGGCCAGCATGATCACCAGACTTATACCCAATCGTAAATTTTTGGAGCCAGATGGATTATCAACTAACAAAAAAGCAAATAACTTGTAACAAAATGCTCAAACAAGAACTGACCAAACAGTGGCTTGAAATACCAATCAAGATGATTGAAAACTTAATTGAATCAATGCCAAATCAAATACAAGCATGTATTAAAAACAATGGGGGTCATATTCCGTATTAATATATTTTGATTAAAAGAAGTTGTAGGCGCGTTTAAACTTTATTGCAATTTTTTCTAAGTAATCTTTTGAATACTTGAGTTAGTTATTTAATTTTAAAAAAGATTTTGTGTTCTTTTTATTGAAAGTTTTGTTTTTTCTTCATTAATAATCAGCTAAGAAAAAAAAAAAAAAACCTTGACCCTGCCTCGTGTTTTCTCTTTGTACCACTCTTAACTTACCTTAACTTTTAAAAAAACAAGTGCGTTTAAACTTTTTATATAAGGTGTGCAATATATATATATATATATATATATATATATATATATATATATATATATATATATATATATATATATATATATATATTTGAAAAATCTTGATGAACTAATTAACACATATTTTTTTGCAACAGGGTACAGAAAATACTAGAAGAGATTAGGATGTATACCTGTTAAATATTTAATCTAAAAAATTAGCATGCTCATTCATTTTTATCTTTTTAATTTTTTAAAGTATTAAAGTGACAAAGCTATACATATAAAGTACACAACTAAATATATAAATATGTTTTTTGCTACATTTATTTTTTTATGTTTTATGAATTCTTTTAATTTTCATTATTTTAGTATATTTTTATATTTGCCATTTTAAAAAAGGGCATGACTTGTGTCTTTTACTATTTCTCATCATTTATATATTTAATATTTAACACAGCCTAATTATTAGCTTTTGATGAAAATAAAGCTTGGTCATCATCTCATTCATTTGCTTCATCAGATTGTTTTAAAGAATGTAGTTTGCAACAATTTTTTTTTTATGTGAATGAGTTCATGATTACAGTTTGAGATTTTTTCGTCAAAAACAAAACTTAGCCATTTTTTACTATGGTAATAAATTGGCCTTATCTCTTTTTTTATCCCTAGGTTTTGACTATAAGCATAGATGTGATTCAAGTTTTATACATTTTTTTTATATTACACAATTGAGATTTAAAATACCATATGCAATAAAATGCTTTTTTTAATGTTTAATTATTTTAGGTAAAGGTAATGATATTAAACAAGATGTAGGAAAGTTTGCATTTGTATCAAGTACTCACACACACAAAGTTAAAGAGTGTTCAAAAAAAAACATATATTGTATCAGACAATTTTTGATAAAGAATGAATCGCACACATCATCTACTATATTAAAAGTATATCCAAAATTTCAGACTTCAAATTTTTATGTCAAAACTAGTAAGTTTTTAGATTTGTCACATATAATTGAATCAAATTCAAATTCTGTATTTTAAGGAATGATACATTACTTTTCTGAAACTTGTGTTATTTTGAATTTTTGAAAAACAGTTGAAAATTCATAAAAAATAAAATACTACATCATATTTTATTCAAAAATGTTAATGCTTTTTTACAACTTATATTTTTAAAAGCATACAAGAAACAAAATAATATGCTTATATTTTTACTACAGTTAGCTTCAAATGATGTTTTCTAAGTGACTACAGATGTTTTATTAGTGTTTCCTTGTTTGTGTGTATTGTGGAAATTGTTTGTTTTTGGTGGGGATTAGGTTGATGTGATTGATAAAAAATATGGGCTTGAAAAAGAGAAGAAAAAAGAAACTATTTAATAAGAATGTAAGAGTTAAGCCCTCTATTTTTGTTTAAATATGAAATGCTGATATTGTGTGACATTCCTGTATGTTGAGAATATGTGACATATCCATGTGTTGACACTGTTTGATATTGTGCAATATTTCTATGTGTTGACAAGCCTTCGATTCTTGTTTGAATATGAAATGTTTGATGAATTTGACATTCCAAATAGATTGTACTTAATTCAACTTAAAAATCAAAACAAAAAAATGTTTTTATTTGAAAGGTTGACACCCATATCATGCTTGCAAAATTATTTCACTGCTGTTGAGAAGAACTGCAAAAAGGAAGAGGATTTCAAGATTTGAGTAGAGGATTTCAAGATTTGAGTCTTTTGACCATTTAATGAGGATTGTTAAGGTATGCCTATAATTTTCCTAGTTTAACAGGAACTATAACTTATATTTCTTTAACTGTAGCTTTTTTTATCTAATATATAACAGTTTGTTCAAAAAGTTTGGTTTTTGAACTTCTTACATAAAGATACTTAATACAAATAAGTGATAAAACAATGATAAAACTTTGAACGAAAAAAAAAGCACTTTCAAACATATTACCGTTTAAATTTATTAGGCAATTTTTTTTCAATACTATTAGAATTATAAGTAGAAAAAAGTTTGCTAATAACACTGCTAATATTACAATAACATTGTTGCTATTGTATATTAAATATTAAATAATATAAACATTATTTTCAGTTAATTTACAAGAACTTATATGCGCTGTTTCAATAACTTTTATTCGATTTCTTTCTTTTATTCGGGTTCTTAGAAACTTCTTTTCTAGCTTCAAAGAAATAGAAAGAAGAAGCTTTAAAAAGAAACAGAAAGAAGAAAGCTTTAAAAAGAAAGGTTTTTGATTTCTTTTTTATGAGTAACTGTGTTTTTAAGACAATAACTTTAATTGTTTTGTTTTCTGTAATGTCCTTTAGATTCAATTTTATGAGCGTTGTATAAATTTTTTGACATTATCTAAAAGGGGTGTTGACCTGTTAGGTTTTTGAACTGTGACTTGACAATATGAAAGGTTAATTTAATTTTACTTTGAAACTCTAGCTTCAATGTAAGCATAAAGAAATACATTTTTCAGTAAAAACGAAATTAATAAACTTTAAATTGTCAATATAATGCATACAATGAAAATATAGAATACTGTCTATAATACATTGAATGGACCTTTTGTGATATGTTATTTTATATCTTATTTTAAATATGGATTTATGTTATGCATTCATATTTAAAAGGTCTCTATTCAATGACTATATGTCGGTAGTGGTGTAGTGGTAGAGCGATAATGCGGTAGTGGTGTAGTGGCAGAGCACTCGCTTCATAAGCGAGAGGTTCAGGGTTAGATCCCCACCACGTCCCTGGTAGTACCGCGCTCAACTTGTTTCTCCGCGCAGTGACCTTGTTCTTTAAGGTTCGTGTTTCGGAGTTATAGAGTTAAGAGAGGGTTATAACCACAATTAAGTAGCCTCCTCGTCTGTAGTGGCTATCTGGGCCTTGGGGAGGTGAATTTAAAAAAAAAAAAAAAATGTTATGTTTTCCATGTAACAATATTTAATTAGTCCCACCTTATATATCTTTCATATTTCAGTCTAAAAGTTCCATGAGCATAACAAAGCTGCAGAAAACTTTAAGCAGAAAATTGCAGAAAAATGCATTAACCTATTGCTTTGCATACAAGGTAATATAAGTTATAAAGTTGGTGACAATTGCTACTGTTCTTAATTGCAGGTCATAAATTGAAGAGGATATTAAACGATTATTTAAACTCTTTTGATGTTTTAATTTGAGATATACAGAAGAATCCTTTTTTGAGGTTTTACAGTTGGTTTACAACCTTGGAGAAAAGCATTTATTTTTAGCATCAGTTTATCAGTTTCATGCAATGTTGAAAATAGGCATGACATTGACACTTATACACACAAGAAAAGACAAATAGGTCAACCCATTCTTTATCAAATAATATTTGGTCTGATAATATTTATTTGTATGAAGAAAAATTTAATATGTAAAACTAAACCTAATTTACCTATTTTGTTTGTTATTTGTATATATTAGTATTTCTGAAATTTAATGCCCATATAGATGCCATTAAAATCTTTATATTCAAGTTTATTATAATCATATAAAAATTTTCTGAGCATCTTGTTGAAACTGACATCAACCATTAAGAAGAGTTTTTTTGACACTGACACCAACCATTAAGAAGAGTCATTTGATCATGTTTGATTATACATAATCATTTCAAAATATAACAAAACAAATGTTCTAAAAATTTAAAGAAGTTACCTGATAACAATAGAATTTTTTTTGTTGTTGTTGCAAATATTAATAATTTTTTGCAAAAAATGCTTTTTTTAGCACTAATTATTATGGTCAATAGAGGACATTGAAACGTGATAAAAATTACGCCTTTTAAAGTAGTGGTCTGCAAACTTTACATAATGTTCCATAAAAATAATTTAACAGACTGAGTCTGTTATATATTGCGTTCGTTAATTTTACGGGCAACTCACTCAGTTCCAAATTAAAGGACTACTTGGTTTAAAATTCCTTTAACTTTAATGGAATTGTTTTTAGATTGTAGTATCTGTATAATAGTCTGAAAATTTTGTAAAAGAAACAAAACCATTGCATATTTTGTAAATGTTGTAATAACATTTTCATTTGATTTAAAGAATTAACAACAGCCATTTATATTTTTTAGGTAATATGTAAATAATAAATTTTAGGACATTTTTAATAATGAATGAAGAGTTTCGACACACCATTCAACTCTACAAACATTCTATTAGTGACATTTTTTTTTATTTACACAGTTTTAGAACTTCTACTAGTTAAGACTTTCATTAACAACCTGCATCCTATTAAACCCACTTTTAACCATTTGGAAAGCACCATCCATGTTTTAGATATCAAATCTATCTACAAAAATGTGGACAGATCAGTATAGAACATGTCATTTCTGAATATAATATTCTTGTTTCAGAACTCAAAAAAATTCAATAAAAACATTTTAAAAGTACATTTTAACAAGAAGATTTTTTGGAGAACAAAGGTCTTTTTATTATTGCAAATAATTGACTCAAAAAAGTCTGATATTAGGATCACTAAATCTTTATCTCAAATATTATTTAAAGTAAGTCTAACATTCCATAACTCATATATGGATCTTATTGCCTCCCCAAAGATAAAGCAGAACTTTAATCAACGGAGTTGGTGTTATTTATTTTGGTATTCACATATTTATGGAATGGCCATGTCATGAAAATTTAAAAACTTTTGCTTTATTAAAGTTTGGTAAACATGTATGGCTGTCATCAAAATATTGTTTACAACAATGGTTAATGCTAGTTGAATTGCATAAAATTCAATATGCTGAAGGTAAGCTTCCAAAATTACCACCATTATGAAAAATTTAATCAGACAAAAATATTCTAAGAAGTAAATTTTTTTAGATCTTCAAGTATTATTTTAAAAAAACTGAGGTTATCTAGATACTGTGAACTGCCTAGCAAGAATTCTTATTTAAGTTTATGATGAAAATCTTGGCACTCCATTGGCTATAAAGCGTTTTACAAAAAAAAATACAACAGTGAAAAAATATAACAGAAAAATTACACAATTGAAAATCATATAATGAGCTGAATAAAAAGTTAACCTGTAAATGCATTCATAAATGTTGATAGGGAACGATTAAGCATTTTGAAAAATGGATCTCGACATGGATATTTGGCTGAACCACAGAGCACAGTGTGTTCAAGTATATGAGATACCCCAGTATTATCCAAAGGTGTTGTTCGAAACGCAACACTAGCAAACACAAATTTCTTATACAAACAAAATAATAAGCAAAAAAATAGCAGTAAAAATAATAACAGAAATAAAAAGTCACCTAAAAACATTGTTTTGATCTTCCCTTGTTATATGCAAGTGCTGAGCTCCTGTTTCATTATGACGCAGCATAACTGCATGAGCGTGAAAATCTGGTATCTCAGATGACTATAAAAAATGTATTAAATGTAAAAAATTGTTCAAAAATTAAAAGTTTAACAAGCAATAAAATATCAAAATACTTGTATAACAGTGTATCCGTGAATTTGTGTGCCAACTTGATATTTATCTAGATCACAAGAACTATTGTATAAATAAACAACAACAAAAAACATACACATATACAGTAGAATCCTGCTAACACTGACTCCGAAGGGGTGTGTGTGTATATATATATACACATACATATTATATATATATATATATATATATATATATATATATATATATATATATATATATATATACACATATATAAAATGTCTGATATATATTTATATATCTAGTCTAGTATATATATATATATATATATATAATATATATATATATATATATATATATATATATATATATATATATATATATATATATATATATATATATATATATATATATATATATATATATATATATATATATATATATATATATATATATATATATATATATATATATATATGTATACATTTGTTTAAATACCTATGTAGGTGATTTTTTCAATACCAATATAAAATGTAATTATCTGTTTACAAATTATTAATTCAATTACAAAAATATATCAACAAAAAAAGTTTTTTGTTGTATTTTTGTAATTAAAATAATAGTTTGTACACAGATAATTACATTTTGTATTGGTATTGAAAAAATCACCTATATAGGTATTTAAACAAATTTAAAAATTAAACTTCAACTGAAGATGACTATTGATAGTCGAAACATGTATTGTTTTGTTTAGAATTAATAAAATGCTTTTATTAATTAAAAAGTTTGTCTTGTTTATTAAAATACTTACATTTTTTGTGCTAAAAAAAAATTTTGGATATATGTATATATATATATATATATATATATATATATATATATATATATATATATATATATATATATATATATATATATATATATATATATATATATATATATATATATATGATATAAAGTTTACTTAATCATAATTTGTCTTGTTTAAAAACAGAGTCTTTAAGTGCTTTTTTTTTTAACACAAATGGTTGTTTTAATGACATTTCTTGTAGTAATTGATAATTTATTTATTTGATATATAAAAAATGAAGTACTAATTTTTAGTTTAATTAAAATACTGTATAAAGATAACATTTGAGAGCCATTTTAAGTAAAAAATGTCAACAAAAATTCTTTTTTCTAAGAAAAAATATTATAAAAATTTTTATATACATACATATATACATATAAATATAGATATATATATTTTTAAATTTATATACATTTTTTTAATTTATATATATAATCCTTCTTTTTCTGAAAAAGTTGTATGCTAAAAGGATAAGCAAAACTAGTAGGCAATTCCTGATATTTATAGTAGAAGCAAAAAAAGTCACCAAAACTTTTTTTTTTGGAAAAAAAAAAAAAAAAAAAAAAAAATATAAAAAAGATTGCTGCCCCAACCCTATAAATTACTATGGACCAAAGAAACCACAAGGTTCTATGTACTGGCACTTACTCAATTTTTAGAACGTAATTCGTCCTACAGCAGGATCCAGTTAACTCGGATCCTGGATTAGTCGGACTTTTACTCGAATTTTCAATTCCTCTTGAATTCTCTATACATAACAAAAGCTTTGCTTAACTCAGACATTCCCTTAGTCGGACAAACTATATATACTCGTTCAGAGTCCAAGTTAACAGGATTCTACTGTATATTCATATATATATATATATATATATATATATATATATATATATATATATATATATATACTGTGTGTGTATATATATATATATATATATATATATATATATATATATATATATATATATACTGTGTGTATATATATATATATACTGTGTGTATATATATATATATATATATATATATATATATATATATATATATATATATATATATATATATATATATATATATATATATATATATATACTGTGTATATATATATATATATATATATATATATATATATATATATATATATATATATATACACACACATACACTTTTCCATTTCTTTTTTCTTTTGAATTATCTATTTATTTTTTATCTAATGCTAAACTTAAGGTAATCTGTGCTGAAAGAAATATTTTTTAGACTAGTTATTGCTTCTTCAAAGCCAGTTGGTAACTTGTTAGAAAAAAAAAAATTTTCACATTTTGAAATTCTCTTAAATACTGAACTAACAGAATCAAATATTTAAATGATTCTAAAATTTGTGTTTCAAGAAAATAAAAATGATGTATTATTTTGTTTAAACTGTTTCCTGCTCAACCATTATCTTGGTAGTTTTGTTAAATGACATTTAACATTTAAAGCGACATTTTATGGGAAACTTATACATCTTATTATGTTACGCTTATAAAATGTCTTTTAATTAAAGTTTTGTAACTTGTTTTGAAACTCGTACAGCTTTTTGTTTTGAAACTTGTACAGCCTACAGATTTTTAATAAAACAGCAAAAATAAAATTGTTTTTTATTACACTAATGAAAGCTATTAAACGCAAACACACTGGTCCTAAGAAAACTATTAGATAATAATTAATTTCAAACTGTTGGATAATAACTGATCTCAAACTATTGCATAATAATTGATTTCAAACTAATAAACTTTTAATTAACTCTTGATCTAAACATAAGTTAAGTAAACCATTTTGATTGGTGACTTGTGCTGAATGCTGAACAGTAGAATACCAGCAATGTTGCAAAGAATTCCTAAAATCAAAATAGAATAGAAAACAAAATTTTCAAGACAAGTTTACACCTCACAAAATATGAGGTGATGATTTTTTGGGCATTTAAGAAACATACATACACAACTAATCTAGGAAACCATCTTGAACCAGTAGAAATAGACGGATGAAGCTTTCCAATATGAATCATATTCAATTATCATATAAGCTGTCTACTTAATTATACTAAGAATGAAAATATTATTATTAAATTCTAAAAATTATTACAAATTATATAAGAACTAGAATAGTGTTTTTTAAAATGTTTTTGAAGCACACAAGTTGAAGTCATCCACGTTGAAGTATGAAAAATAAGTTTTTGAAGCATCCACGTTGAAGTATGAAACCCACATAAGTTGAAGTATGAAATCCACATAAGTTGAAGTATGAAATCCACATAAGTTGAAGTATGAAAAATAAATTTATCTCATTAAAAATAAAAGTAAAAAAGCAAAAGGTAAAGAACTAACAAAATTATTTTACTTAAATTTAGGGTTAAAGAATGTTTTAATAAAAGAATAAAAAACGAAATTTTTAAAACCTGTTTATAAACTGTTAACATAAAAAAATGCATAAATATACAAATACAAGTTGCTTTAAAAACTTACAATGATAAAAATAATTTATTTTAATCTACAATAACATTTAAAATAAGTTAACTTTACTTTGAATGATTATTATATTTGTATGAAATCATTGTTAAAAATCTATGATTTTATACAAGTTTTTTACTTCATGTTTTTAGTCTATAAATACAAGTGTAGTGATGAAAAAAACTTTAACATAAAAAACTTTGTTACATAGGATACTTTGCAAATATTATAAATACATATTAAAAACCAAAAATGTTCTATTTTTTTTAAAAAAAAATTATCTAAAATATTTAAAAAATTATCAAAATATTTTTCAACAAATTGAATTTCTTTTTTTTTTCTCCATACATTTAAACCTAAGTCAAAATAACAAATACAATTAGAAATTTAGAAAAATATAAATCAAACAATGGACTTTAAAACATCTGAAAGATTATCATCATAATGGCTTGATGACGAAAAGTGATTATTTTCCCTAACAATTGTATTACAAATATTGTCTATTTTTGAAATCAAGTCATATCTTAACTCTGCCATTTTACTGATGACAAGTTGAGTGATTCGATTTTCTGATTCTTGAATACAATCAATAATTTTTTTATGAACATTAGAAGCACACATTGAACATCTAAAAATAGTAAATTTACAACTATTTATCATAAACTATATAAATTTTTAAACATTGTTTCAATAAAATTCTTTTTATAGTGAACTTACATTGTTTGATTTTGAACATTATCTATTTTAAAAGGATAGTCTTCAGAAGTTACAACATGATTGGAAACTTTCTGATTTGCACAGTGATTGCTTTCCCATCTAAAGTAAATTCAAAAAATGAACCAAGTTACCAACTACCACCTATTAATCTTTTGTCTTAATTTTAATACAATCTTAAAAAAAAAATCAAAACAATAAAAGTTTGTTTTAATTTTTTGCTGGAACCAATCAAAATCAAAAAAGTTAAAAATATATTTTCTGATAAAACCACACACTTATTTAATTACTTAGTTTAGTTTTTGTAAGCAACTAGGCAGATTATTTAATTAACATAATGTTAATTATGGTTTAATTAAAAATGAATTATTATGTTTTTCTCAATACAATCATCACTTATTCAGTTTAACTCAACTAAATTCAAAATGACAAATAATAAAACAAAAGTGTACAAAGAGGATGATAGGAAGTGTTACAAGCCGTATTAACTGATACGAAAGAAAACATAACATCACTGAGAAAAGCTGCATTTAAGCATAGCATTGCAGTCTCATTACTTAAAGATCACAAAAATAACAACAACAAAGGTTTCCATGGCTCTGTTAAAACAAAAAGTACTCTAAAATGAATGAATGATGGTGCATTGGTTTCAATTTCTCGTTGACTGGGGCTATGGTTCAACCTGAAATGAACTCTTTGGATTCATATCCTTAAACACCAAAATCAATTAATTCACTTTATTCATTGCATTTATTCAAAAATGGCCTCGCAAAGACTGGTTTTATGTCTTGAAGAGAAATTTCAACTCAAAAAGTCAATAACTTACAGAGCTCTTTCTTTTATGGCAAAAATAATTAATTGTTTTTTTTGAAAGCATCATCAAGAAATATCAAGAGACTCGCATATCTTCTGGGTCACATATCTAGAACTGTGATGAATTTTTTTGGGTGATCAAGACAAAGCAATCATAGTGTGTTAAAAAGAGACAAGATGTGTATTAAAACTCACTGGCAACAATGAAAAAATTTATTACAATGTGAACAATTACTGCAACGCTGATAGACATTTTGCACCACCATTTATGAAAAAAAGTCGGAAAAAACCTTTGTC
Organism: Hydra vulgaris; assembly: GCF_038396675.1. Taxonomy (NCBI): domain Eukaryota; kingdom Metazoa; phylum Cnidaria; class Hydrozoa; order Anthoathecata; family Hydridae; genus Hydra; species Hydra vulgaris. The sequence goes on along the minus strand of NC_088922.1, from coordinate 27,517,641 downwards.
CCGACTGGGCAAAAGGTGGTCCAGTTGGCACCAAATATGAAATTTTTAAATCAGTTTAGATGCAGCATGATACATTTATTAAATGACTGAAAGAATTATTTATACCCAAAACTGAGCACATTGGTGGTATTCATATATTAGTACTAGATGTGTATATAACTCACGTGATGCTGGAAGCGGTATTGATGTGCAAACAACAAAATATAATCTTGATTTGTCTACCAGAGCATACTTTACATTTTCTACAATGATTGAACAGAGGTATCTATTTCCATGTCAAACAAGTGTAGAAAGAAATTCTTACCAAGTTTTACAATGACTCAAATTATGAGAATCTTGATAAACAAAATTTTCATAGCTTAAACTGCTATAAAAGAGTGGTAAATGTTTTACATATTTGCATGTAATCAGTGGTTTTTAATAAATTGGCTTATTTCCATTCAACAAAAATAACATAAATTATAAGATATTAGCAATCACTCAAATATTTAATCCACAACCATCATCTTCAACAGCCACCATAGCACCTCTCTAACTACACGGCAATTACTATCTTTATCAATTACACCAGCTTTGAGTTTTGAGAGCTTAAGCATGTGTTGAGCATTGGAAAAATGATATTGAGATTGAGTTAAAAGAAATATGTAGTTGGTACTGAATTTTGTTGTGGCAAAAAATGTAAAAATTAAATATAGTTTCTTAAATAAAAGTTGTGTTAAAAAAAAGTTAAAATTAAAAACAAAGCAATGTTTTCTTATGTGAGCTGTGTGATTAAAAAAATGTTGCTTTAAACAGCACTTTCATTTTTTTAAAATCATTTAATGTTTTTGATAATTTGATTTTTTTATAAATATATGTTTATATATTCTTATGTAGTTTTTTATGACTGATTTAATAGAAAAAGAAAATATTTAAATAAAAAAAGTTATTCAATTTTTATTGATGTGCATCGATTTTACTCTACTTGTTTTATTAAAAAAGTTTTTCAAAATGAAAACTTAATAAAAGTTATCACCTACTAAAATAAAAAACCTTGTTAAAAAAAAACCCTGTTAAAAATAAAAATTCAAAATAAAATCAAAAAGTTCAAGAAAAATTTTAAAAATTTATTGCTAAAAATATTTAAGATAAAATCTTTTTTGTTGTCGACTTAAGACTGGTGATTTGAGAGTGTGCACGTTAGCTGTGAAACTTTTTTTAACAGATCAAAATAGGAAGCGTGTATTCAATTTATTCTTTCTCAACTACAATTTTTCGCAAATGGTACAATTAAGTTTGTAAATACGTTCAACAGGATTCATATAGATGAAAAATGGCCACAAGTAGCAAGGCCAAGGCCACACGTTACAAGGCCAAGAGCTTTAAGGTCAAGGCCAAGATTAAAAGTTTTAAGGTCACAACCTATGCAAAGATTTTCAAAGGTAAAGACTTCAATTTTTGCCTTAGGCTAAGGCCAATTCTTCACAAAACTGTAAGTAGCAAGTGCTGTGAAAATAAAACCACATTTTGTATAAATAGACCAAGGTTATGTGCAGAATTCAACAAAATCAATAAGAAAATATGTATTTTTTTTTAAGGTCAAGGCCAAAACAATCAAGGCCAAGACCAAAATTTTCAAGGCCAAGGCCAACAGTTTCAAGGTCAAGACCAAGACCAAGGCCTCAATTTAAGGCCTTAACACCAGGCCAAGGCCAAGGACTAACAACTCTGGTTCTGGTTTCACAGAAGAATCAGGACTACTTAGAGATTGATGAACGTGTACCCCATCGACATGTAAAATCAAAGAATTTTATCATAAAAAATATGTTCCTAGCTGCCGTTGCGAGAGCAAGATTTGACCAACATACAAATGAATGGTTTAATGGAAAGATTGGTATTTGTCCATTTGTAAAGAAAGAAACAGTAAAAATTGAAGTAAAGGGAACACTAGTTACAACTTTAATTGTTGCAGATAAATTTGAGTATCGCAACATGCTTTCAAATATTCAAACTATTAATTCTCAAACTATTTTTATACAACAGGACAATGTGAAACCGCATTTAGTCATTGATGATTCAGAATTTATGGTGAACGCGTCCTAGGATGAGTTTGAAATTCATTTAATATGCCAGCCATTAAACAGTCCAGATATGAATATCCTAGATTTAGGATATTTTAGAGCACTACAAAGTAAATATTTAAGTTAACAGCCCCTCCAATGTTGACGAGATAATCAACCTTGTACATGAAACGTTTAATGAAATGGAAGGTGGTGCACTTAATAAAGTTTTCTTATCACTTCAAGATTGTATGTCAGCAATACTGAAAGTCAATGGGAGAAATTGCTACAAATAATCTCATATTGGAAAGAATTGATTAATTAACCAAGGAAACTTGCCAATTTCTCTTTTTTGTTGAACAAAGTGTTCTGAGAAAACCCCTTCAATTTTTACAGCAATAAATAATCTGATTTGTTGATTTAGTTTATTATAATTTCATATATAAGCACGAGTAGATAAATATATATATAAAAATAAGATAGAAGGATAGCCTAGTTTTGGTTTGTTGCTGTATATAGCTATACAATCGTGTGTATATGCACATATACATAGGCCACGGCATGACATTTTAGGGAGAGGGGGTGGCGAAGCATCAAAAAAACCTTAATAAACAAAGTAATACAAAAAATTTACTTTAAGTAAAAGAAAAAACATTGACAAAAAAGTCTCGGGAGGGGATATAACCCCCTCGGCCCTCCTACACAGTGGCCCATAATACAAGTTTTAAAATAATTTTTATTTTCTCAAAAAATTCATTTAATAAAAATATTTGATTTTTTTCTCATCAAAATTAGTAATAAAATCAAATCGAAATAGTATTTCAGAACAAAAAAAAACCGTGAAATCTGAAAAGTATTTCGGAACAGAGGGAGTATATTATTAATAAAAGTACTTAATAATAGAATATTTAGAATATATTTTTCTTCCTTTTTATCCTTAAATAATCTTTTGCATATCTGTATCTTAAAAAAACATATACAGGTACCCGCATCTTAAAAAAACATTTACAGGTATACCTGCAACTAAAAAAAAATTATTTGAAAAACTTTTAGGTTTCCTTTATTATTATTATTATTATTATCATTATTATTTTTATCTTTTTAATGTTATACACCTATCCAAGGCTGGGGCCATTACATTCAAGGAGGGTACTTTTTTTTATTACACTTTCACCTCTCTCTCTCTTAAATCTTTGACTCCAAAACATAAACCTTGACAAACAAAGCTGCACGGAGTAACAAGAAGAGCACAGCATGTTTATCTCTATTGTTCAAAATTAGTTTACTTTGTTTCTTTCTGAAAAGTTTTAATTAAGAGGTATTTTTTCATAGTTCAAGTAATCAAAATTTTCTTTAAAATAATTATTTTGTAAATACAGTTATGTGCAAAAAGATCCAACTACCCAGCAAAAAAACATTTTTGTACTGTATAGTGCTAATTCTTGGTCTGATGGATTGATGCTGTTTGTTGACTTAATATGCTGAATGATATCATGAAAACTTGCCTTAAGCACCTTTAAATGTGCATTAATCGTTAAGAACTGCCAACTTCGATTAAAAATTGTACTTTATACACTAGGGTGTATTTTTTTGTGACTTTTCACTTTTTGAAATGTGATGGTGGCTAGTGTATATATATATATATATAAATATATATATATATATATATATATATATATATATATATATATATATATATATATATATATATATATATATATATATATATATATATATATATATATATATATATATATATATATATATATATATATATATATATATATATATATATATATATATATATATATATATATATATATATATATATATATATATATATAGAACCCTTAGATGTTGTCCGAAAGTTTTTTCCATAATTTGTTGACAAAAAGTAAAAATTAAAATGCAAGACCGGAATTTTTTTTTTTAATAATGACAGACTGCCTGCCCCAACCAAACCCTCAGTCGATGTAGCAGCACTCCCTTGCGGGTCAGGCTATTTGTCAGTCGATGTAGCAGCACTCCCTTGCGAGTCAGGCTATTTGTCAGTCGATGTAGCAGCACTCCCTTGCGAGTCAGGCTATAAGATAGTCGATGTAGCAACACTCCGCGCATGATTTACAGTAAAAAAAATACAAATAAAAACATTTTATTAAAAAAAATAAAAATAAAAACATTTTATTAAAAAAAATAAAAATAAAAACATTGTTTATATTGTTAAAAACATTCAGAATACTTTAAAAACATTCAGAATGTTTTTAAAAACATTCTGGTCAATTAAATTTGCGTTTTTGTGGTTTTTTTATATAACAATTAATTTGTAATTAAATTAATGATTTTGACTTTCGTCCAATCAAAAGTCAAAAGTAATTAAAAGTGACGTATGTGTTGGCGTAAGAATCACTTTTTTCCTTCCGCTCTTCCCAAAGCCAACAAACTATAGATCTATATATATATGTATATATATATATATATATATATATATATATATATATATATATATATATATATATATATATATATTGCGCTGACCTTAGCTAACGTCAGTTCGGCAAAAAAAATTGTATTTTTTGCTTTCTGTTACATAGCTTCATACAATAATATTTTAAAGAATGCAACAATTAAATTTTGTGTAGTAAATTAAATTAATAAGAGAACATGTATTTTTTTCTAAGGTCAAGGCCAAGGCCAACAGTTTCTAGGTCACGTATTTTCATAATTTACTCATCAGAATTTTCTGTTCAATTATCATCAGAAATATCGCTTAAGTTAATGTTAGTAATCAAATTTTCTAATTTAACTAATAAAATAAATTAAAATTAGATTTTAAAACTTAATAAAATAATAATTGCGCTTGAATTGTGATTAAAAAAGCGTGAGAACAACAGGCATTCAAAAAATATTTTTTAACTATTTAATGAACCTTGCTATGCTTGAATAAATTTGAGAAAAAAAGAAAAAATGAATTGAAAAAAATGAATGAATTTTTGTTTTAATAAAACTTATAGTCAAACTTGAAAAGCAAGTAATTACAATAAATAAATTATAAACTAATATTTAACGATATTATACATTTTTTATATGTATTTCAATTTGCAT
>NC_088922.1:27422500-27507500 GCF_038396675.1 Hydra vulgaris | reverse complement strand
AAAATGGTGTCTTAAAATAAACCTCAACTTGGAAAAATGTGCCTACAAGTCACTTGTGTCATGTAGAAGGCAAAATCTATAGGCAAAATTTTTAGGGGTAAGGAGAAAAGTTGTTGACCAGCCTTACACTTCTTTTTCCAGCTTATAAGCAAGTACAGATGTAAACATGTGCTACATTATTTTCTGCTTAGAATGATAGACACAGGACCATGAACTCGTTTCAATCTTTTACAAACATTCTTCAAAATGATTTTTTTCTTACTTGATTTCTTAATCTACTAGTTTGTTAGAGACTAGAATAGGCAATCCAATCATCTCAAAATCCTTGGATCTTGCACAAATATATTTTTGTATAATAAGTGTTTTTAGTGATACTTAGTGATATTTAGTGATGTTCAGCAGGACCAGACTTTATGAAGCAATAAATGTAATAATAATACTAAAATTATTAGTAAACAATTAAATGAAGTTATAAAAAAGGATTGTCAGCAATAGTAAAAATAAATAAAAATATAACTTCTAAAATTCAGAGAGAAACACTGTTATTTAAAAGTGGAGACAAGAGATTTTTATAAAAATCTTTAAAATGCATATGAATATTTGCTATCTATACAACCAACAAGTGTGGAGTACAAAGCTAAGTGGTTGGGATTTTATGCTCAAACAATCGAGCACAATTAAACAACTTAACAACTGATGTGTAAAGTTTTTTAAGTTCACATTTTCAAAAATATGATTCACACATACTCATTAACATTTTTTTTTATGTTATCTATTTAATAAATTATTTTACAACTTTATTATCTTTATTAATTGATAAATTATTTTATTATTATTAAATTATTCTTTTTTTTTTTTAATATTCAATAATTTTTTCAAAAGTTAGCTCTTCACACTTCCACACATACTATAATAGTGTTTTTGCTTTCTCCCAAATCCTGAGATTTCTTGAATTTAAAAAAAATTCAAATCCTGGGATTTGAATTTTTGATATCCTTATGTGAGACTAAATTAAACTTTGTTGTTTTATTTTTTAATTTCAGTGATGATAGCAATCACTGATTTTTGAAGCCTTCAATAATGTGACTGACAATTAACTTTTATGCATCTATTTGTTATGAAATTAAAATTGAATTTTCAGATTTATGTGTGTTTTTATTTAGCCATGCTTCACTCAATCATCTTCTTTCTTTTTTTTTTTCACTTTGTTTTTTTCACTCAATCATCATTTTTTTAGTTTTTTTCACTTTCTTTTTTCCCATGCCTGCTGAAAAAAGTTCTTATTTGCAAAAACTATGGAGATCGTTCTATCCATCCTCCACCAACTTTCATATTCCACCAACTTCTGCCTAATTAGTCTTCCTAGTTTTAATATAAGAAATGATTTCAAGTTAATAAACATCTAATACTGCATCTTCAAATAATTTCTAAAAACCAATGTCAATTCTCTCACTTTACTGATAACTTTACTACTGTAATGACAGAAGAGTTTTATAATGTGTTAGATAAATACAATGAGACAAAGTTCATTGCTCTTGACATATCAAAGACCTTGGTCTGGTCCTCTTTGGGTCTTGGTCTTTCCAATAACCTTTGGGGTCATAAAGTTATTCCCTGGTCCCAAGTTGATTTTGATTCAACTATATCTTAAAGTCTTGAGAAAAAGCAGACAACTTGACTATTAGACTGCAGTCTAGTGACTATTAGACTGCAGCCAAACTTTCGACTCACACCGTCATGATATTGGATTTTTTTTCCTCCTTTCTCCTAAAAAATAGGCTACTCAAGGGAGCTATTGTCTAATGTTCTGCCTCACGAAAATTTATTCTAGCGTGACTAAACATTCAGCTACTTCACATTCGTTTAATTTTCTTTTAGTCATTTGGGTAAGCTACATGCTTATTTGGAAACTTTATTTTATATAGTTTTTTCTGTAAACATCAATAAGTTCATTCCTGTCTTCAAATTTTCCTGATAGACAACTTAAAAGTATATTATATATTTACACTTTTTAAATTTTCTGCTCTTTAACTTTTTAACTCCTTTCTTCATATCTAACTTGATTTTAACAGGTTTTTATTCCTAACTTAAATAGTGGTTGCTAACAGTCTTGTTTGAAGTGGATTGTATAAATAATGAAAAATACAAACAAAAAAACAAACAACCTGTTTGAGTTCAATATTATTCATAAGATTTTCTGCAGCTTCTGGAACTTTGAACCCCATTTGTTGAATCATTTCTCTAATACCCTTAAGGTCCACAGAGAGTGAAGTCTTCTAAAAATATAGGTTTATAAAATAAAAAGCTAATATAACTAAAAAACTTATCAAAATGAAAATTAACTCATATCTATTACGTTTATTCTAAATTATCTCAAATACCTAATTTAATTAATAATTAAAAATATGTCAATATTTAAAACATAAAAAATCTTACATCAAAATTAAATGAATCTTGTTGAGGTCTTTTACTTAGAAGAACAACAACTGTTTGCAATTTCATTAAACTATCAGATGGGAGTGAAACAAACTAGATGTAAAAATCATCAAAATGTCAAATGGTGATGAAACAAACTAGATGTAAATATTGTCATTAAAAGGTATAGCAAACTGATACAGATAATGTATCTATTGATTAGTCTGATCATATACTTATATGACCATATACTTATATATACTTATAACATAATGAAATAAAAATAGGCAAGGCAAGTGAAAACACACACAAACACAATACTATATAAATGTGAAAAATTTCATTTGCTTTATTATATATTTGTTTAATTTTTGTCTACATTTAGTTATTTTTTTTAAGTTAACGGTAATTTTACTTTTACCTGAGTATATTAATGTTTGAATAAGTAAACAAAAAACAATAATAACAACAAGAAAAAACAACAAATAAACCTTTTTTTAAAAAATGTATTCCTAAAGTAAAAATATAAAAAATAAAAAGCATATATGCATAATTCATTCATTCAAAAGAACACTGTAGTTTGAATGGCACAAAGGGCTAGGAAGAACAGAACAATAATTCCATATAGTAGACAAAACACAAACAAGAGAACAAACTTTATCTTGGCTAAAAAAACTTCTGTTAGTGGTAACAGATAATTAATGATAGAAAGTTTATCGCTTAGGTAGTGACTAGTAAGAGTTAACAAGGAGAACATGAGTATACTGACACTTTCATGGTAGACTGTTCAGCATAAATACTCTGCAAATAGGTCACACATTGGCAGTTATGTGCAAGAAAAGTAGTGATAAACCACCATTAGTAGTTCATGCAGATGACAAGCTAATAAAAGGCATTAAAAATGGCAGCTAAACAAAGAACAAATATAAACAGACTTGTAGTGGCAAATACAAAATTAAAAAAATATCGGTTAATGTATATAAAAAAAGTACCAACCTTGAGACTAACTTTATCAGCCTTTTTAGTGAGAGCAGCTAAATCAAATTCACTTAAGAATAATGACAAACTAAATAAAAAAACATCATCTTGTTATGATTATCACAAAATAAATTGAACATTAAACATTATATAATGTTCATGTTTTTAAATGATTATTTTAAATGGTTTCCTATTATAAAGAAAGAGCCTTTTTTAATGAGAAAGTGCCTTTAATTTATTTTTATCCCAATAAAAATACCTTCCTTCTTGAGTAGGTAACATTAATCCTTTAGAAGTCTTTAAGTACATGTCATTCACATAGAGCTCTAAATGTTTTGCTTCACTGACAACAATTAATTTTGATAAAACATATTCATTTATATCATCTTGAGATACAATTTGTAGCTCACAAGCTATTGTTTCATGGAACGCAATAGGTCGAGACAAAATCACACCATTTTTAGATGCTTGTATGCTTGCTGTAACTACTTGAGATTCTGATCTATATGTATTATATTATTTCAAAAACAAATAATCTCAACATATGTAAATATTTTACTAAATAAAATACTGCAGTAATTCAATATATGAAATATAAGATGATTTATTAAATATATATATATATATATATATATATATATATATATATATATATATATGACTTATTAAATATAGAAACATTAATAAATCTCACCTCATAACATCACATACATCAAATATATGAAAAATATCATCTTCAACATTTTTTTGAGACAAATCATCAGGAAAGTTCCAAGAGAAGTAGATATTAAATCCTTTAACACAAGATTCTGCCATACAAAATGTAATAAAACAATTCACATATTATTTATTTTATGGTTTTCTAAATTTTGTATTCTAAATTAGTATACCAAGTTTTTTTTTTAAATGCTAATTCACCTCCTCGAGGTCAAGAAGGCCACTACAGACAAGGAGGCTGCTTAATCGTGGTTATAACCCTCTCTCAACTCTACAACTCCGAAACATGAACCTTGACAAACAAAGCCGCTGCGCGGAGAAACAAAGTGAGTGCGGTACTACTAGAGACATGGTGGGGATCGAACTCGAAATCTTTTGCTTATGAGGTGAGCACTCTACCACTACCGCATCTTCGTACGCAGAATAAATTAGTACTGTACTGTACAGACCTTAACTCATAGTTTAATAGAACGTTTGTATGAAAAAAAAAATACAAAAATACAAATGGACCTTACTAAAAATCAAAAAACCATTAACCTAGTTTTTTTCCAAAAATAAATAACTGAAACTTATAAACATAAACAAAAAATAAACCTATAAACTTATAAAAACACTAAGAATAATGAATAAAGAATAATGCAAAATGATTTTTGGCTTTACTATACTACACTAACTTGAATCTATTCAAATGAAGTACTAAAAAAAAATAGTTATATTTTTTTAAACTTTTTATGTTTTATGTTTGTAAACAAAATCCTAATAACTTATAAATAAATAGAATATAAAAATTTAACAAAACCTTTTTTTTTTTCAATTTTACAAAACCAACATTTTATACATAAATAATTGTAATCATATTCTTTAAAAAAACAACAAAAATCTAAATTAAAATAAAAAAGAAATTTCAAAAATCATTCAGTATAGCACTTGCATTCACAATGGTTTTTAACATTTATTTTATTCAAAATGTTTCAAAATTTTGCAATGTATTAAACATTTAGAATTTGCTAGTTGTAAAGGCTCGTATTATAGCCAAATTGGTAATATATATTAGGTAACAAATATACATTAGGTAGGTTCTTTGCAACCATTAACCTTGACTAAGTTACAATCATGAAAAAAACATAAATAATTAATAGGTATTGCTTTGTAAGAATCTTTAATACACATTAAAACTAGGTCAGTTTTATTTTGTAAGCTTGTATTTCCATTGGAGAAATGTCGATTTTATTTTTGTTGTTCAGAAACTTGTGAGAATGCATTAGACTTAAAGATGTTTCTTCCAAATGTACGATATTTAATGGATTGAAGATTTCTGCATAAGTCACCTGAAAAAAATAAAATAATACTAACAATATTTACTAATATTTAATGCTATTTGTATATAACCTAAAAATAAATAACTTACCTCATTTGTTAAACAAACTTTTTTAAATGCACAGTCAAATCCAACTCGATGAAGAAACAGTGCAGCAGTATCACTAGGAGCAACTCTATTGTTATCTTGTAACATTTTCAAGTTAAGTAAGTGTAAATCACAAGGTAAAGGAACTTTGAGACCAGAAAAACCTGAATTGAACTGATTAATAGGAACACTTGCAGCAACAACAAAATCATATATTGGATTTTGTAATTGATGGGATAAGGACATACTCAACATTGATGGGTAAGCAATAAGTGAAGTTTTCTAAACAATGAAATATAAATATTAAATGATTTCATGTCATTATATCATAAGAATAAAATGATGTAACATGATGACATACAAAAATTAAATGATATTCCATAATGGCATTATATAACAATAAAATGATGTCATATGACATCATTTTACTGTTTTTGTCACACGATTATGACATTAACAATAAGAAAATATAAATTATTTTAAAAAAGATCTATTTACTTAAAAAAAATCTTACCTCTGGTGGAGGGTTCTCAAAATTTTCTAGAATAAGTCTAAAAGCTGACAGAGTCACCCTGTTGTCCATGACACCTTGTCCTAATCCCCGGTTATCATCTTGATTCAATTTTCTATCTAATACAACTTCAATAAAACCTGAAAAAAAAAGGTTATTTATTTAATATCTATATATATTTATTATTTTAATATAATAATTATTTATATAAACTATTTGATTGGTTTCTATATATTTTGATAACACAAGCCAATAATAAAATACTTGTAAAATGTTTTTAGACCAATTCAATTCATGTATTTTTGGGTGCTGAAACCATATTTGTATCAGTTTTTTGTTTTATTACACACAGTTCTCTCACAATATGACAAAATATTAAAAAATATGGAAACTGTAATACAGTTTTTAATTACTTTCAAACTACTACAATATTTTATTTTTTAATGATTCATAATATATTTAATATTATAAAAAAAAATTATTTTTTTTAGGTATTGATATTTTTCTTACAGGCATTATTTTTGTTGACTAATATTTATCCCACGCTTTGCAGTCACTCAACATCAAATACATTCATTAGACTGTCAATATTATAACAGAATACTTAGCCAATACTTTGCATCTGTGGAATTTAATACTTAGCGATTGTGGAATTTGGTAAACAGATTCCACAAACATTTTCTAATAAACATTTTTCATTTAAAACCAAGCAAATTTGTTTTTAGCCAAACTTCAGCAATTTTTAGATGAAAAAAGATTTACAACAACTTGTATTTAGAAGTACAATCAGAAACATCAATGCTATAAAAATAAAAATCATAAGTTATTATTGATCTTTTCATACCATGGGTACTGCAAATTCAAAAACTTTCTTCTTTTTCTTATATCATTTCTAAAGATCCTTTGCACAAACCTAACAAACAGAACCTAACATTTAGTTTAATTATCAATATCTACACCAAAATTTACTTTTTTGGCTGAGGCAATAATGTCCTAAAGTCACCACATACACAACAAAAAGTGTTTGTAAAACACATATGCAACGAAAGGAAATTTTACAATCATAATTAGCGTAATTATCAAAATTATCATAATTAGCCATACTTAGAGTGTGAATTAAAAGCGCAAAAATTAAACACTGCAATATTTATATGAAAGAAAACAAACAGCTGTGCTAATTACCAGAACTACTAACCTAATATCCAAACCTAACAATTGATTTTAACAGAACTACCAACTTAATACCCAAACCTAACAATTGATTTTAACAGAACTACCAACCTAATATCCAAACCTAACAATTGATTATAACAGAACTACCAACCTAATAACAATTGATTTTAAGAAAATTATTGAAAAATTCTTTCTATTGTTAGCCTGTGTATCAGACTGACTTTTTTTATATTTAAAAATGTTCTTCAACATGTCAAAGTATAATTTAGGGGGAAAAATCAAGGCTAGTGAGTGGAATGAAGTGACCATATTAGGTGACTAACTAAATAGAGTAATATGTAACTATTGCTAAGAGAACATAGCTAAAAAAATAGAGAGAATTAAGACCCACTTGGATAAACGCTGAAGAAAGAAAAAAGGAAGCGCTGATGAGTCTGCTGAAGTATTTAGCGATATATTAGTTTTAGAGTCAAGGCCATCTACATCTGCAGCATCAAATAAGTCTAACCAGTCAGAAGATAAGGAGCAAGACTGTTTAAGCTTTATTTGTGACTATTCTTACTCGTCAACAGCAAACATCCATTCATAAACTTGTTTCTACATCAACAACTAATCTGAAGGATGAAATGGGTTTGCAAGTTGCAAGGTTTTTCTTTTCAGCAAATATACCATTTAAGGTAGTAGAAAATCTTGAATTTACAAAGCTGCTTACAAAACTTAGACCTGCATAAAAGCCACTAAACAGAAAACAGGTATCTTCAGAACTCTTAGTAAAGGTAAATGAAGAAGTAATCAATTTAATGAAAAATGATCTTGCTAATGATTGTGCTGTTACCCTAATTCAAAATGGTTGAGGAACAGTCAGTAATGAACCTATAATAGCTCATAATGGATACTATGGAATTAAATCAAGTTAACTTGGAATTGTGTTGAATTAAGTTAAAAGAAACAAATTTACAAATACTTAAGATCAAGATGCACAATTGATGATGACTAAATTGTTATATGACTTTGTTTGAGTTATCTTCTTTTTTTTTCAAGTAAATTAAAATTCTCATTTATGACTCGCTAAACTCCTTATTTTATTATTATAAGAACAATTGAGCATCAAATCTTGAGCATTGATGGAAATTAGTTGATGATAAAAAATTTATAAATAAAAAAAATTTGAGACTGAAAACCCATTAAGTTAAGTTTTTGGTGGGTTTTTGCTCTTGGGTTTTTGGGTGGATTTCTGGGTTTTGGTTTTTGAGTACAAAACCTGTACCCAAAAACCCAAACCCAGAAATGCAAAAATATAAAAAAAGCTAACCACAAAAAAAAAAAAAACAGGAAACTTAATAAGCATTATTAATAAAAGTTATTCTTCATACAACTAGGGTTTCTGAACACTGTTCAACAGTAACAGTAAAACAGCTGTTTTACTGTTACTGTTATTATCTTTTAAGAAAAATCAATAACAGCAAATAGCTGTTTTTTAAATGACTGTTTTTACTGTTTTTAAAATATTAATAACTTTATCCATGCATTCGCATAAAATTACACAATTAAATTTTATTTCAATGTTATAATGAGTTTTAGCTGAGTAAAGTTTCATTCAAACTTAAAAATATTTAAACTTTTTGATAAGAACATTTTTAAAGTTTAAAATTTAAAATAAAGTTTAAAATTAAAAGAAAAATAGTAACAATTGCTAAAAGAAAAATTTCTTTAACATTAAAATAATTTAAATGATAATTTGATTTTCTTTTTTAATAAACAACTTAATAAACAGGTTTTGGACAATAAATAACATTAGTTCAGTATTTAGCATTCTTTTATAAAAAAAACTAAGCACAAAATACTAGGGAGTTTATTATTTTAATAACAATAATAACAATAGTTCTTTTTTACTAATCTAGTACTAAAAGTTTCTTAAAAGTTTCTTAAAAGCTTCTCAAGTTATAAATAGAGCTTCTAGCAATTTAACAAATTTAATTAAAAATAATTAAATTTGTTAAACTTGTTTTGAATTTTTTTTAACGGTGGGTAAAATGGTATAATGTCAGTTTGGGTATTCGCAACAAAACGGAAAAAATCCAATTACAAAAGAGTTAGAAGGACAGTGTCAAGATGAAGATATTTTGGAGTTAATATTCTCGATAAAACTGACAATATCACATATAAAACCAGAATAATATGAATTTTTGGATTCATGCAGTGCGCTTGATATGGTTCAAATAATGAAACAACATCCAAGTGTTTTTAGAATATCAATGAAAAAAGATTTTGTTGCATCTACACAGGCTGGAGTATCTGTAAACAAGAAGTATATTTGAAATTTAGATCCTATTGGTCCATTTTGACTTAATCATGGTCTTGGAGTATGTGACACACTTGGTCTTGGAATATGTGACATAATCTCAGAGTGTGTGACACACTTTATAAAAAAAACATATTAAAGATTTAAGCAGCGCCTGTAATGATGACAATAAAACTGATTCTTTTGACAAATGCACCAATTTTGAGGTTATAAATAATGAGTGTGAAAATGATACTGACTACAATGATTTTTTTTTTTTTTCCACCTCCCTAAGACCGAGAAGGCCACTACAGATGAGGAGGCTACTTGTGGTTATAACCCTCTCTCAATTCTATAACTCCGAAACACGAACCTTGACAAACAAGGCTGCTGCGCGGAGAAACAAGTTGAGCGCGGTACTACCAGGGACGTGGTGGGAATCGAACTCGGAACCTCTCACTTATGAAGCGAGCGCTCTACCACTACACCATTACCGCATTTACTTAAGACTTATGCAAATTAATCAAACTGTCAAGTATTCAAAATCAAGTTTTTTTATCTAAAAGTCAAGGCTCTACTTGGAAAAGAAATTGAACTTCATTTTGATGCAAAAACTTGCTGGAACACAATATCAATAATGTTTCAGCCATTAATAAAGACAGTGTCAGTGAGAATTTTATTAGAATTTAGAGCAGATTTAAGTTAAGCCAATATTGTAGACTTCAATGTCTTAAGAAATTTCTAGAGGCAATGAAACCTATTAAACTAGCGATAGAGAATCATAGTAGTGGAGATTGAAACACTGCTGATGATAGAATTTATGTTTGAGAATTTTTCTTTAGTTAACAGTGAAGTTAGCAAAAAAATGATCGAAAATTTGAGAATAAGAGTCAATGAACGGCTAAATACAGATGTCATGAACTTATAACACTGTCTAAAGAACTCTACAATAACCCCATCCAGAGATACGATAACTTTTGCAGACATGCTGATATCTTAACTTTTTGGTGTTCATGATGTTAATGTTATTGAAGCAACTTCCAGTAATCCTACAGATAAAATTTAAACTCTACAAGAAGAACTTAATGTGCTAATGAAGAAAAAATGAATTACCAATAGTGTCTCCTGGACAGAACAATTTCAGATGATTAAAAACTGAATTTAATGTTTTTATGAACACAGGCCGACAGACAGAAAACCTTCAAAAGCTTTATGCTGGATTATTAACAATTAAGCTTACATCTACAGATGTTGAAAAAGTATATGATTTGTGCGCCAACAGATAAGACTTTCAGAAAAGTCATTATCAGCTCTTGTACTATCATTTTTCATGAAATATTATGAAAAAAAATACATAAAGGAGATAAAAAGTGAGCTACAATAAATGTAATAAAATTTACCTTGCTCAAGACTTGCAACACCATTTGCCTGTTGTGTTTGTAGAGTAATTCTAGATTTTTTATCTTGTATAAATATCATTGAAGGTGCAGGGTAAAAATTTGCTTGTAAAGGCAATTTTGCCAATGTTTTACGCCTTTGCATCTATTTTGATACAAAAATAGACACAAATTTCATAAGTGCAATTTTTAAATATTATACATATACATATACTAAATATTACATTTGAAAGTAAAGGCTTTATTTAAACTCATTTTGAATTTTAATTCAAAATAAGATAATAAAAAGTTTAACTTTAAACATTTAATCCATCATGAAATATAAACAATGGTGTTAATACCAATTATTATTAAAAGGATGTTATTAATAATATTATTAAACGGGTGTTATTAATAATATTATTAAAAGGGTGTTATTAATAATATTATTAAAAGGGTGTTAACAAAATAAACTTATATAAATAATTCATTAATCAAAAATGTTTTATCTCTCTAAGGTCTACATCACTGAATAGATCTGTTAGTCAATTGTATGCCTCACAGAAACAAACAAAATTTCTTTTTCATTTATTAATTTTTTTAAAAGTAAAGTATTTGAAGAACTTAATGAATCATTATTATTCAAATTAATAAATCAAAAAAGTTAAAAAAAAAAAACCCATTTAACTACAGTATTTGAATACCGACATTTCAGTATCAGCGCTCTAAATAACGACCGATCAACAATCAATGATCACCTACTTTTAGAGAAATTGACATTTTGATCTCCTCAAATTAAATCTGGTCGATCAAGTTTGATCGGCAGTAATTGCTTGTCAAACTTTAATAATAATTAATAAAAAAACATTTGAAATACAGAAAGTTAAAAATATATTAAAATGAGTTATATTTTAAATTTAATTCATTTTAATTTAATAACAAACAACTTATTTAAATTCTAAATAAAATAATTAAAAAAAACAATACAGCAAATTTTATTCTAATTTTAAATAAAATAAAATCGGCAAAACAAACATTTTATTTTCTAAATAGTTAAAATAAAAAAAACAAAAACAAAAATTTACATTATATTTTAAACATCTTTAAATAAAATACTTTTAAAAAAAAAAAAAAAAACTAATTTACATTATATTTTAAACATCTTTAAATAAAATACTTTTAAAAAAAAAAGCAAACTTTTATTTTAATTCTAAATAAAATAATTTATTTATATTCTAAATAAAATACTTGAAATAAGAACAGTAAAACTAATGTTAATTTAAATTCTAAACAAAATAATTAGAATAAAAACGGCAATGTTTTATTTATACTCAAGATAAAACATTTAAAAAGAAATACTACAAAACAAACAATTTATTTAAATTTTAAATAAAATAATTAAAGTTAAAATAGCAATTTGATTATGTAAGTTAAAAAAAAAAATGCATTTTAAATTTTAGTAAAATTTAATAAAAAAACGATTTGATCATCTTGTTTTTAATTTGTTATTAACTTTTATTTAATAAAAAATTAAAGACAAATAATTATTTTGAGCACTACAGTATTTAAATACCACCATTTGTTACAGTATTTAAATACAACTATTTGTTACAGTATTTAAATACAACTATTTGAATACTTGAATTAAAACCATTGGACAAAAATAAAACTTAAAGTCATTTATTTCAAATGTGATTACCTGAAATCCATTTAGATCAGTGAAAAACTCTCGATCATTATTTTGTATTCCACTTTCAATTCTCATAACAAACTCAAAATTATTAGTTTGTCTGATATCAAGAACATTACGAATATCTAATGATTGTGCTTCTAAGGTGTCTGAGTGATAAATTCTAACTTTATGTACTACAAATTGAAGTCGTGTCATTACTTCTGTGTATATTGGCCCAGATGTGATTGTAATAGGTGGATTGTTTTCAACAATAGACTAAATAAAATAAAAAGCAAATATAGTTTTCAATATTTGTAAATAATATATTATATTAGTTTAAACTGTTACAAAAATAAAATAAAACTGTTTTTCTTGTGACATTCAAGAAATTTTTGTTAAAAACTAAAAACTAAAGTAATGTAAAAAATTCAAAATAAAAGTTTAAACGTCTAAAATTCTTTATCAGACCTTTTATCAACTACTAGTTAAATCCTGATAAAGGGGTAGGTTCCGATAAACTTAAAACTTGCTAAATAGTGCTTTACGGGCTAAAAGCCTTCTAAGCATTTATTTTTGAGAAATCACTAACTGAAGGTTTCTCAAAGGTTGGTGATTTCTTAAACAAGAAGGTGGGTAGAAATGTTTTAACACCTACATATTTTTAACTTCTATATTTCATATTATTAAATACCATTATCTATATTTTTCAAAATTATTTGAAGTCATTTTGTCACCAACCCAACCCTATCTTTTAGTTGAATATAGATCTGTTTGTGTGACAACATAAGAGACCTGGGCCTGGGTTTTACAGATGATTACAACTACTGTATTACTATTTTTTTCAATTTAATACTTTTTTATTTAAAATAATAAATGTCTCAAAACTATAAAAAAATTATTGTTTTAATAAAATTATATACTTTTTTGGTAGTCCAACTTTCATATTTCTAATTATTTTACATCAGAATGTAGACATCCTATCAATAAATCAAAGATTTTGTCTTATTCAACTTTATCTTAGATTTATTAAAATTTATATAACAGGAGAACCTGTTGTTACCATTCTTTTAATTCAACTTAAATATAACTAAAAACTTTATAAGAAAATTATATAGGATACTTCTAAAACTATTCATGTTATATTGGGCCAGTCAAATTAGGTTTTGACACGGAAAAAATTTGGAGCAAGCTGAAAATTGCTGTAAATGTTCTGTATGCACTCCTGATTCGTATAAGAAAAATCGGCCAAAATTGGAGTGAAGCTTTTCCTGAAATCCAAGATAGCGTCCAAGATGGCATCCAAATTACAGTTTGTAATATCTGAACTTGTAGATCACTTAGAAACATGATTCTTTCGTCTATTATTTTGTTTATGAGGTTAAAAAAAATATTTTCTGAACTTTTTAGTTTTATGAAAAAACAAAATGGTTGTCAAAATCCAAGAGGGCGACCAAAATGGCTTCAAAATTGAAATATTCAAAATCTCAGCTTGATCAAATTGAAGTACAATTTTTGCGTCAAGTATTATGTTTTTCTGGTAAAGCAACTCATTTTTCACAACTTTATTTTTGTGAAAAAAAAAATCGTAGTTAATATCCAAGATGACTGCCCAAACAGCACCCAAACTAAAATATGAAAGTTTGTATATTACTTTTAAATACAATTTTTGTGTCTTGTAATTTGTCATTGAGGAAGCAAAGATGTAGCATGCCAAATATGAATTTTCAATAAATGTTTTATACATATCAGTATACAAAGTATACGGTGTTTTAACAAGAATCGTAAACAATTTTGTCTTGACAAGAATTGTATACAATTTTGTTTTCACAAGAATTGTATACAATTTTGTTTTGTCAAGAATTGTATACAATTACTAACAATTGTTCATAGTAAACCCACGGTTATATAAGTCTTTGAGAAATTTGCTTGGAAGATAATGCTATTGTGTATACAAATATTAAATAAAGAAATTGGAAACTTTAAACTATATCACATTGTATTTTGAACAATAGCTTAACTACACGTATTTCAAATATTACAAAATTATCATAATTATATTATCTCAAACTTTAATATATTCAATTGTAAATTGTTCATCTGAACAATTGTAAGCTCTTAATCTGAACAATTGTAATTGTAAGCTCTTCATCTGTAACTTGTAATCTTGTAATTGTAACTGTAATTTTGTAATTCTTCATCTGTAACTGTAATCTTGTAATTGTAAGCTCTTCATCTGAACAATTGACTTCTCCATTTGCATAATTGTCACAACTTTTATCTTCATCAGAAAAGTCAGAATCATTTACCTTGGTAGGATTTGAGCAATCTACTCCATGGCATGACCCACACATTGATGAGCAATTCAAACCACCTAAATATAATAAATAACTATTAATTAAAATAACTACTAAAAGTTTTCCATCATTGCAAATCAACTACTACAGGAATTATTTTGGTAGAAAATTTTGTTTTATTATATACCGCTATTATCATTATATTTATTATTCATAAGACTACATTTACCTTTTTCACATTCCCAATTCCTAATGCATCCAATTTATCAGTTTACAAGTAAAAAAAATAGCATACAGCTTACAAGAAGCAAAAAATTTTCTGGAGTTGGCGGTTTAAGCTTTGATGTTGGTAAGACATTTGATTCTATCATTTTCCAACCCCATTCCAATGGATCCAAGTTATGACTGAATCATTGCTGTACTTAATGGTAGACATGAAATGAATATTGCTTTGCTCCGGAAATCGTTGGAGGTAATACAGTTGAATCGAATGTTTTGTGAACTGGTTTTGATACTGGTCTGCGAAGATACTCATAATTACAAAATTTATCAAGTGAAATAGACTTGCTTTTCGATCCATGTAGTGCTAAGTAAAATTGTTCATAAAAATTCACATTGTTATGCAACAATTTGAAGGCTTTTTTTTTGCCTTGATAGTAAGGAAATGGTGTGGAATCACATCCAGACATTGCATGTAAAAGTAATAACTGCCTAGAGCAGTCACTAAGACCTTCTTTCAGCTTGTTTGCACTGTAAACTTTGTCTTGCTTAGTATCTTTGTCAGGCTTCCTCATGAAAATATTAGTAGCTAAAAATGATAGAGCCACAAGTAATACTAGCAGATCTGTGTCTTCTCCTATAATTACAACAGGCTCATTGAACAGGTTCATGTCTTGACAACTTAATTGCTGTATTGATAATTGGTGTATCCGCATCTTCTGGTGTCTGTTTAATATGAATTCCATAATTTGCAAGGCGCACTGATAAAGCTTCAATGAATCTAGTTTTGTTGAGAGAACTTGAAAGAAAATTTGCCTGGATTAAATTAACTGTCATTGATTTGTCAAAAATAAAGTCTGCTGAAATTGCTTTGGATTGGCGTCATCTGTGTTCTTCCGTTCTTGTGTTCTTTTCCATGAACCTTTACAGAAGCCGCAAAGGAACCCAAGGATAAAACTTTATCCATCTGTTTTAAATGAATATTGGAAAAATTCATTCTAACCATTTTGTTCTAAGCATTTATGCCAGTTTCAACTGCTCTATCACAGTAAACTTTATTATTGCCTACTTTACTGTTGGAAAGAGATATCATTTCAAGTCAATTTCTTGTCACATGTATGTCTTTATATACGTTTGAAGCCTCAAAGGAATTACAGTTGAGAAATAATGACTTCTTAGCGTGCTGAGGACCGCGTGTTCTAAGCCGCAAGAGAATTTACGTTATAATATAGTTTACGTTGTAATTAGTTTTTTAGATTCACAGTCAGTTGGTGAGAAATATAATAAGTTGAAAGAAAAGTAGTTTCTTTAGTGTCTCAGGGAAACAAG
This sequence comes from Hydra vulgaris, assembly GCF_038396675.1. NCBI lineage: Eukaryota > Metazoa > Cnidaria > Hydrozoa > Anthoathecata > Hydridae > Hydra > Hydra vulgaris. Next base: position 27,491,130 of record NC_088922.1, on the reverse strand, counting down.
AATAAATTCTTCACAATTGTAATTAATATGATTATTTATAAATTAACTTACTTTAGGTTTCAGTTTAGAAACTTAGAATTCATCAGAGAACAAGCTTCACTCATTAAACAGTTGAGAATTGCTACATTAAATCTTTTACATTAATTTCGACATATAACAAATATAACAATAATATAACAAATAATTTCTAATCTCAAATGGATATGAGCTGACACTCAAAACATTGTAAGAGTATTAAAAAGCATTTGCGTAAAGTGTATTTTAATATTTTTTTTAGCCGACATTTTTTATTTTTAGCCGTTTAGCTCAAAAAAAAAATTTCAAAAATGACCTCAAAAACATAATACTAGATGCAAGAGTCATATTTCTAAATCATCTACAGGCTGATATATTACAAATATCATTTTGGACGCCATCTTGGATGTTATCTTGGATTTCAGACAAAGCTCCAGATCGAATTTGGCCATTTTTATCCAAAATTAATGAATGCATGCTGAACATCTACAGCAATTTTTAGCTTGCTCCTAATTTGATGCAATGAAGATGGTCAGAAGGGAATTGAATTCTGAATCTATTTAATCAAAAGAAATCACAGTCCCTGATTTTTAAGTATTAAAAAAATATTACTTGTAAAATTAAATACTTTTTTCAATTAACATTTTATCATTAAAACTATTAAGTTTTAAATTAAATTTTTTTTTGTTTTGCTGACTGCCATGGAATTGAAATGATGCCTTAAGTTTATTATCTGATCTTTTTATGCGGTCAAAACACTTTCAAAATTATAAAAAATGATTAAAAAACTTTAAAAAAAGTCTTACTATTAAATTTATTTTTACAAAAAAAAAAAAAAATTATTAATTATTAAAAAAAGTTTTTATTTGAATAGATAAGAATATAGTTCGATTAACAAAAGTAAATGTTGTTAAACTAATTGAAGTTTTTTTTTTTTTAATGGAAATTTCAAGTTATCACAATAAAAGTTAATTAAAAGGTGATTTCAAAGCATAAAAATTATTTTAAATTATGAAAAAAAAAAAAGAATCTGATTGATGGTTTTAAACATTTTGTACAAACACCATAAATACCATTTAAATGATTTGTATAAACGCAAACATTTATATTGTTTAGTATAACCTTTCTTGTTTTATTTAAATAATAACGTGTGTATTTTTTCAGAATAGAAGATAAACACATAAAAAAATTTCTAGTTTTACAAGTTATTAGACAAATTTTTATTTCAAATAAAATTTAGTATATATTAATCATAATATTAATAAAGTAATTATAATTGCTAGATTATCGATTGTTTAGTTACTTAACATTATAAAAATATTTTTCAATAAAAATATTTTTTTAGCAATTAAACATTGTGCAATAAAATTATCCATTGATTTTTCAATATTCTATATTATTCAACATTTCCAAAACATTCAACCTTAGTTTGAAATCTGTCATTACATTTCTAAGCAATAATGTCAATGCTAATAAAAACCAGTAAATGTTGGACAAAACTTTTTCAACGATCTGTTGACATTAATAAAAAAAATTAAAAATCAAGACCAGAAAATTCTTTTTTTTTATTAAAAAAGATTGCATCCTCAAGCCAAAACTATGAGCATAAACTCCATACATGTTCTATACAATTCTACTTGTTTGCAAGAATATTTTTTAGATAAGTTTGAATCATAAAAAATGCTGAAAAACTGAAAAGTAGGAAGGAAAAAAAAGACTTCAAAAACTTTAGTTTTATTGAGTAGGATAAATATGAAGAAAAATGAATGATTTTTTTTGAAAAAATGATGTACTTGTGAACTATTGAACTGAAGTTGTTAAAATTTTTTGATAATTATTTTAAAAAAAAAATTTACTATACCGTGGCTTCACCACTGGGTAAAAAGAGGTATGCTCCACTTCTGTCCATATTAGCAACTGTGCCATATGACATGAAAATAATCTGCACTTTCTTAAGAACTATTCCGTCTGTAGAAAGATCAGTTAATAAGCCAGTATCTGCATCAAAAACAGCCTTTAAGTAATCATTTTTCACATAAATCTCTTTTGTATTACCAGCACTTACTTTGAATTTCTCACTAAATCAAAGTAAATATTAAACATAGTGATATAATCAAAAATATATTACCTTAAAAAAAATTATAAATACATTATATTAAAGCAACTTGTATTGTTGATTCTTTAAATTTCAATTATATTGGTGTTCGCCTAGTTTCATTTTACTCAAAGCTAAGAAAAGGTTTGGAACTTTTATTGACTGAAATAACGAGCATTTTTGTGTTGTTTCTGATTTTTTTTTTTTTTTGAGTTGCTAGATATTATGAACTGTTGTTTGTTATATGCTTTTAACTGTAATTGTTTTATACTATGAAATCCAATAATAAAAAAAAAGCAAACTGTTATTTTTACTCATGCTATTTGCAAATAACATTTTTTAATATTTATTTACTAAAACGATAAGGCTTTTATATTTCCAAGTCTAAATGAGGTTAAATTAAAAAATGAAAGTATACAGTATAAGTTGAACCTTTATTTTGTTGAGTATTTTATAATTATTTCATTGCAAAAAATTCATAAAAAAAAAGTTTGTAAATGAAATATTGCAATTTTGTAGAACTTCCATATTATGACGGTCAAAAAACATGGAAACTACGACTCTATATTAATAACCTAAAAGGATTTCTTAGGAACCGCTAAAAATATGATTTATAAAAATATTTGCATACTTAGTATTTAATTTTAACTTTAGGCTAATTGTTATTTTCAGAAACTCCATCAAACATGATAATGTTTTGATAAGCTCCTTAAATTTATAGGTGATCCAGTGAGGATCACCTATAAATTTAAGGAGCTTATCAAAATACATAGTTTAGGACTTAAACCTCATCATGACATCAAAATTAGTACAAAGAGTTCTTATATATTTTATCTTTTGTCAAATTTTAAATATGCAATGAAAATTTATTGTTTGTGGCAAATTTAAATTACCTAGTTCATTGGTGTTCATTTAACCTATATTAAACTGATTGACCAAAAAAATTTTAATTGATGTCTTTTACTAATATCTAGTATTTTTAATTGAAGTCTTTTACCAATATCTAGTATTTTTTAGAAATTTCAGAATCAACATTATAGTTGAGATAAAGACAAAATAAAGAATTTAAAATTTTCAATAGCCCTAAATTCTTGTACAGGTAAAGTTATCACCATGAAACAATTATTATATTTTAATAATTTCAGATTTAATTTTTTAATAATCTTATTTTAAAAAAAATAAATTGATTTAATAGTTAAATATTTAACAACTTTTTTTTTTTTTAATAATTTGATTGTATTTACTAATTCGATTTAATAATTTGATTGTAACTTTACATTTTTGAGACTAAATTTAAACAAAACGTAATGTTTAAAATAATTTTAAAAAAAAGAAAAGAATTGCAAACTTGCTTGATAGTTGGCTGATTAATATTGTAAGTTGTTGTAACAGATAAGTATGAAGTGTTTGATGTAACTGCACGAGAAATAAAATACTTTGATAAACCAAGCGCTGGGATAACAGCAACAAATGAAACTTCATATTTTGCATTATGAGCAGAAAGACTGTCTTTCCATAATAGACTGACTTGATATGGAATAGCTTCACCAGTAGAACTTTTAACCTAAGAAAACAATTTACTGATTACTGATAATACCAATACAATAAAAAACATTCAACCATGTTCTAGCTTGTTATAGTTCTTTATTACTCTTAATTTTTGTTTTTAAATTGAAAAAAATGGATTAATTTTAAAAATAGAAGTCATCTTGTATAAATTATTCAATCTATTGCCTTATTTTTTATTTCTTATATACTTTTTTAATTTTATTAAGAATTTGCCTATCAACTCATAATTGTGCAGTTTGTTTTTCTTTCTTTGAAAATTTAAATTATGCTATTGAAAAGAAAAGTCAAAGACTCAAAATTAATAATATTTTATTGAAAAGAAGAAGTTGAAGACTCAAAATTTAAATGATTAAAATATATTATAAAATTTTTTTTTATAAAAATATGTTTTCATACTTCTACCAACGGTTCAGAAACATGCAAGAAGACAGTCTGTTTGCGCTCTTGTGCAAGAGAATTATAAAAAACTACTTGTGAAGGTTTGTCTGATATAATAATAAGATTTTTTATAGGCAATGAATCAAACGACATTCGATTTTCACCAAACAAAAAAATTTGAGTATTGCCAATGGAATCAGAATACTGAAAATTTTTGTGAGTCAATAAAAAGTTTGCAGAAGATTCCATAACTTTAATGCTAGATTTAATTGCATCAAACATTTTCTGACCAAAATCATTAACTACTGGATTCTTTGAAGTACCTGTGACTCCATCATGGTGCTGAAATAATGCAAGAGATTTTCTGGCATGCATAAGTTCAGAATACATATTATCTTCTGGAAATTGTTGTGCATTTTTATGGTAACTTTTTGCAAGAGAATAAATAATTTCTGCAGCCCTGTAAGTAAAAACAAAAATTAACCACAAGTTCTTTAAAATAATTTGAATAAAGAAAGTTTGCATATATTTTACCAACAAATTTGTTAAATATAAACTAAATTGCAAAACTAAATGTTACTATTACAAAACCAAAACACAATACCCATGTAACACTATTAAATAAAATCAATGCCCATGTAACACTATTAAATAAAATCAATACCCATGTAACACTATTACATAAAATCAATACTTCTTAAAGGCATAATGCACTAAAATCATAAATCATTTTTGTTTATCAAAAAATATTTTTCATTTTTGTTTCAAATTTTACTTGATAGTAAATAGTGTGGAAGCAAACAATTAAAAAAAAATTTAAATTTTTCAAAATAGTTTATTTTGATCAAAAGGCAAATCATAATAGTGATCAAACTTTAGCTAATTATGATTTGCTTTTTGATCAGTTTTAAAATTATGTCCCAGAAAATAATAAAGAAAAGGTTTAGGTGATGAAGTGAACTGAGTTATTAAATGATAATCAATTCAAATAAGCCATGTTGCTATTGTTATTGATGTTACTGCTATGATGTTATTATTGCTGCACTAGGTGAGATTAGATAGATTATATCATAGATTATATCAAGAATAAGTAATTAAATCTTCAATGTGGAACAGAATTACCATGACCTTTATTATGGGTCCAGACAGTTAATAATTTTCTATTTTTTTTTTTTAAAAGTTTATTAAAACTTTCAACACCAAGAAAAATTAGCATGTTCAACTTTTTATTCACAAAAATAGAAAAAAGAAAAATGTAATAGTAACTTGTTTTAAAGAAAAATTAAAATTTATTTTTTACTCTGGATTTTAAACTTACAAATAAATAATCAGTATTTTATACTTTTGATAAATAAAGATAAAAGAAGATCAGGGTAGCCTAAATTTACCCTCCATCCGTGCCTTTTTTTCTTTTTTTTTTTGATGAAACTTTAAAATCATCAAAAAAATTTTTATCAACTACTTTTTTTGATCTTATTTTAAATAGTACAAACCAATTTTTTAAACCAAGATATTACCTAGTAGTGTTTCATTAAACATATTTTATTAAACCATTTTTTAAACCAAGTTAAAACTCTTCTCAGATTTATTTTTAACTGTTGCATTTTAAATGCTTAAAACAAAATGGTTGTCAACAGACGTTTACACTTATTTGCTACTACCATACTTTTAAAACAAATTGAGTGGAAGTCAACACGTTTACACTTATTTGCTACTACCATACTTTTAAAACAAATTGAGTGGTTGTCAACACGTTTACACTTATTTGCTACTACCTTGATATAATTGCTAGATTCAATGTTCAACATTCAATGTTGTTTCACTTTCAGTTTTAAAGTAGTTTTAATTAGTTACTAAGCTTTTCTGAATTAGAAAGAGCCCATTCTCAAAATGCACGCGGTCCTTGGAGAAAGATCTATCAAGCAAGTTAAAATTTTCACCTTTTTGAATTTAATTGTTATTTATTAGTTTAGAAATATTACTTAAAGAGTCATATTAAGATAAATAATCATCATTAAGGATCATACTATAATTATAAAGAATTTAATTTTTAAATCATTTACATTAGGTTTGTTTTAGCTTTTCTTTTAGCAGTTTTGTTTTTATTGAGCTTATATTTTATTTTTTAGAAGGAAAATAGGGGTATGGATAAAGCACATTTATTTTTATGCACTTTTTTTGCAACAAAAAAGTTATACTTATACTATTTCCAAAAATTGGTTACTATTACTTTGAAATTGTGATGATGTGATGCTAATAACTATTTTTGTTCTTTTTTAGAAAATTTAAAAAAAATTAATTAAAATATTGAGCCAACACTGACATGTTATTGTATGTGAAGTTTAAAATTTGTTATGAGGATTACAGTTCTTATGAAAAAAAACATAAAGGTAAAGAGTATTGTTTGTACGTATATTTATATTTTGTTTACTTTGAATCTTTTTAAATTTTCTGATGCCATTTTTAAAATTTTTGTTTGCACAACTCAAGTTATATATGCTAACTTTTTGCATGTATGCTTTTTTGATAAATATGTGTATGTGGTAATATTTGCTTTATAACTGTTTTATGAATGCTTTTTTATAATAGTGTAAAATGTTTTTTTTTTATTGTTTGTGTATGTGGTAATATTTGTTATACAATTGTTTTATAAATGTGTTTAAATATGTTGATATAAGGTTTAATATTTATATATATATATATATATTGTGTTTATAGTTGGTTCATATGTTTATATTATGTTGTTTCCATGTTTTCAAAGTACTGTGACTTGGCAAATGTGTAGAGCAAGATTTGTCAACCTTGCCAGCCAAGGGATGTACTTATCACAGAAGTATGACTTAACAGTGTTTAGTGTTAAAATGTGTTACTGCTTTAGGTCTAGGTGTTTTCTAACCTTTATCATTAATTATTCTGGCAATACATGTCTTTTAATAACATTTTGCGTAATTTTGTTACTTATGTTAATAATGCTTACCTTTATGTTGGTGTCTATTGTAAAAATAATTAATATGTAGTTTCATTATTGGAACTCGCTGCTTTTAATTTTTTCATTCACTAAAAGCTAAAACAAATCATTTTACTATATGTACATTTTGTTTATATCTCAACTTGATTTTTTGTCTTTAACTCTGTTCATTACATGGTTTAACAAAAAATTTTTTGGAACCATTAGGTACCAACACAAATCATTTTCTAAAAGCTAACATGAAATAACGATATTTAACAACTGCTACTCTGGAATTACAACAGCTTATCTCTACATAATAGGTACATTGGTTTCCAATTTTCATATACATTTTTCTTTGTATTTACTTATTCATTACATTTTTTCATATCAGATTTATCATATGATGAATTTATGTGATATAGAAGAACAAATTATTATTAATTTTTATGTATTTTTTAAAAACATTAAATAATTAGTTCAAAGTTCAACGTTTTCACTTTAAAGTAGCTTCTAGACTTTTTTAAATGTGTTTCTCATTATTCACGTGGTTTTACAAGCAAGGTCTGTAAGCAAATTTAAGCTGATAAATTTTTCTTAGTTTTTAAAAAAAATTAATATTGTTTTTTATTTAATTTAATTTGTTTAAATGTAGTAATTTAGCTTAACTAAGCAAGTTTTGTTTTATATTTTAGTGCAACTGAAAAAAAACTGAAATCTATTTTTTAGAGCAACTTAAAAGAGCTGGAGTGCTTTTCAATTTGCTTTATTGTTATTTTTTTTTATTAGAAGGGTTAATAATTAAAAAAAAATTTAGACAGTAGAACTGGTACTAATTTGAGTAAGTTAACTATATTGTTTTTTTTTTATATTGGGTTCATTTTCTATTAGATGTATATTTTATGTATTTAACATAGAAAACTGACTGTCATTTGTTGACACATAAGTTTATATACATAAATTTGCCAATATTTCAGTATATTTTATATTTCTCTGCATATGAATATTTTCTCTTAGAAAATATTCATATACAGATACTCTTGAATTTGTTTTTATTTAGAGTAAAATATATTGACTGATATTGCTTCATTTTTTATACTTTTTGATTGTGTATTGTAATCTAGATTCTTTGCTAAATTAAAAATTATTGATATAAATATTGGTTTATATTTTTGATAAACAACTTATACATATTAACTTAAAAAAAGATAGGGATTTCAATTAATCTTAAGTTAAAATATAGTATTTGATTAGAAAAAATCACAATCTTTAAGATTCTTTTACATTTATTCATTATTCAGTTGTAACAATAGTAATATTACTGGTAATATGTTTAATGATAATAGTGAAATTGAATTGGATAATATTAAAAGAAATTATTTGTGTAAATGCTAATAGGCGACTTGAAACTAAGTGTTGTTCAAATGAAAGAGATAGAGTTAGGTATGATTAAATTAATCATCGCTGAAATGTAAGGAATGCTGCTGGGCAAGCAGAAAACTTACTTGCCAGAAAGCAGTAATAATATCTGTTAATTTGATTTTACTTTAGACACTTTAGAACAATGCTAAGCATGAATTTTACTACTTATAGTAACACTTAATAACAGGTTTAAATTTAAATGATTTTAAATTTTTTTATAAATCAGGGATTATACTTTTCCAGATATTTCCGGAATTCAATTCAACATTTTCTATACATACAAGTTTAGGTATAATTTTTGTGATATATTTGTTTTTTAAGCTTTTTCACTCATCACTCATAGAAAAAGAAAGAAAAGTTTGAAGAAAAAAAAATTAGAAACAACTCAACAAATTTTGGAGGATATGAGGGAAAATATTTTCCTAATTTTTCTGGATATTTTACTAAAACAATTTTCCAGATTTTTAAAATATGACCTGGATGATCTATGATAAATTTAACATAATGTTTTTTTTTAGTTGCCTTTGTCATCATTTAATTAGTCTGCTTACTGTTGAAACATGGTTTTAATTTTGTAAATTTAATATGAAATTTACTCTATTAATCATTAGTCAACAGTTAGAGAGAAGCTGGAACTTTACATAATAATGATAAAAATAATTTTGTTTACTGCTAACATAAGAAAATCATTTACTATTATCTATTGCGTATCTTTTTTCTTTTTTTAATATGCTACTTTGGAAACACTTTCTTTTTCTCCCTCTATCTTAGATGAGAGTTAAACGGGAAATAGTACAGGGAGCATTAATAAAATTTATGTAATTACTGAGCAATTGATAATGACCATTTATAAGAAATATTGTTGCTTGCTATTTTATGATGTAATTGCTCAAATTGTTTAGCTGATTATCCCTAAATTGTTTAAATGTTGTAATAAATATGATCTTTTTAGTTCAAGTGTTTTAGTTAATAAAATACCTTATTAATTTGTGGTGTTATTTGCTCATGTTATTACATTGTGTTGTTTAGCATTTTTATAATCTTTTCTTTTTTTAATTATTCTGGAGTCAAATAGTAATATCTGTAACGTGTGCTTACAAATATCTAATGCTATGCGCTCTTAATACTGTGTTTTGTGTTGTTGGAGCTAGGTTGTTATAGCTAATTTTTTTTTTTATTCTTTATATTTTCTGTTATATTATTATCCTAATTCTACTAGCAATAAAGTGCAAATAATGCTTTTGTAATTGAAAGTTCTAATTTTTATTTATTTCTTTTTTAGGTATTGGCAGGCTTTACTCGACTTTCCTTTTCTGGAACCTGCTATTTTTTAAAAGATTTTAAAAAGAACTTAACTGATGTTAAACTAGCCTTTTTATGTTGTTAACTATAAGCAATGACATTGCTGATAGGGAACCAAATTTAAAATATTATTTATAGTTAAATTTGTATTTAACTTTATTTTTTTAGATAATATATCAAGTTGATAATGTATTTTTATTGCTATTAATGATTTAATTACTAACAACTCTTATTACGGGTTGCTTACTGCTAGTACATTCAAAACAAAATGACTGGATGTCAACTAGGGTGACCAAAAAATTTTTTTTTTCAAAAAGTGCACATAGGAACCTCCCATTCTTATCCATCTGCTCAAAACAAAAATTTTGTAAAAATTTGAAGTGAATTGAAGTATTTTTAGAGGTTGCACAAGTCATTCAAAGTTTCTGATTACATCGCAAAAAGCGACTTATTTTGTGGATTACACATCACATGAATATCAACAGCAAATAATTTATTATTATTCAACAGTTGCAACTGTACCAATGCACTTACAAAATAACAACAACAGTAAGACTGACAGTTATATTAATTTTAGTTATTTTGTAGTTTATGTTTAAAACAGTAGTCAATACAGTCGATCTTCAGTGCTATTACAAACTTATTCAGCTTTCAAAAGTCCCAACAGCAAAGTGCCTTTCTTGGGATCTGAAAATTTGTGGCGATGTTCCTGGACAACCTGCAATAAGTACTGTTTCTGTTCTTCATTTTTTGTTAGCAGTAAATTGTAATCCTGTATGAGTTTCACTCCTCTTTCAGTGGAGTCATTAACTACAGTTAGAGCCGACACAATTTGTTCTGAGGCAACATAGTCACTGTTTTCTTTCCACTGCTCTGGTGACAACTTTAGAAACACATCACTCAGCTGCAGGATCTGCAGGATCAAAAAACTTTCTGGCGTTTGAGGTTACAATTTCACTCAGTGGCTGTAAAGCATCGACAAACCTAGAGTCAAGTCTTGTTGGTGGATGGTCTGAGCCAGCTTGTACACGTTGCATGTTACTGATCATTGTCTGTTTTTTGCTAAAATCAATTTGTGGATCAAAGAAAGCTAAACCAATAGTTATTTCACTCAAATACCACAGATGAATGCTGTAACTGTAGCCTGTCTAATGGCTTGATTACTGTATTCAGACAACTAGCGTAGCAAACGAAGATCATTGGCAGGCGATGTAACCGCACGAGGAGCCGGGAACCATGCTTCAATGTAAACACCACATATAAACAAGAGAAACTGGAAAATTTCCTTTTCTTCACCAGCTTTCAGTTTGAATTTAGACCTGAACATCTACATTTTGAATGAATAAATGATTCTAGCCATCCAGCATGCCCGGTGCAAAGCTCAAGGTGCTGTGAAATGAACACCACGCCATGGAGTTCCACCTAGAAAGATGATTGCTAGTTCCAAGAGTTCCCTGTAACCATCTCAAAGTTGATAGATTTCAATATTTGTCTCAGCAAAATGGCTTATACGAGCCTTAAAATCAGCAATCTCTACCGCATCTACTGCTGTCTGGAAGTTGCTCTGGTCAATCCGATTTTAATTGTCTTGGAATCTCATAAAGAACAGAATATCTGGACCTGTGGATGTAGCTATTTTAATTAAAGAAAAGACCTTATCAACTAGAATTTCCATAATATGATGCCTACATGCAAGATTTAAAAGTTCACAGTCAAGAGCTTTTTGTATCAGACTGCATGCACCTGCATACTGACCCGTGCTGCTAGCAGTCATTTAGAAAAAATAATTCTCTTATAACGTCACAAACATTCCAGTTATCGATACATCGTGCTACAGTGGCTGCCTGTGCTTCTCCAGTCCCGGAAGTAACTTTTAGAATGCCAAGTAGTTGTACTGTTTCAACACCGGATACAATAACATGCTTTGTATGCTTTGTATGTATGTTGATAAATGCTTGTATATTATATGTATATTGTATTCCTAGGAGATCTTGATCAATGCATTCTGGTGAGCGATATCAAAAATCCAGCTTAAATGTTCACAAAATGCCTCCTTTTTTATTTGAGTAACAGTTCGACATTTAAATGCTTTCTTTAGCCCTTGCCAATCGTTGTGGATTTACAGAACTTGTTTAACTATGTCATGCCAATGGGCAGTTGGGATACCAGCTTTCTCCCAAACATCAAGAAATTGCATAATTACCTCTGCACTTTCTTTCAACTCTATGTTCAGCTCTTTGTGGTGATAAAAAAAGATTGACAAAGTCTCTCGCAATAAGGGCAACTTCTTAGTTTGGTTAAGGTTAGAGGCTGGTGCTCCAATTAGCCACACCAGAGTCTGATGTCTTGTCTTCATGGCTTCATCATTTGTTTTTGTGGTGGTGGCCATTGCAAACTAGAGACCACTGAAACAAAAACAAAAAAATAATACAGTGTTGATAATTTAGCAAAAGAGCATACTTTTCAATTGTAACTTCTCCAACCTCGTGGGGCTGGCTTATTCTGTCACATATATAATTCATAATAGTTACAAGAGTTTGTAATGGATATTTAGTAACTCTTATATCAAACAATATGCTGAATACTTACATAACTGTCATCCAGTAACTTAAAAGTAAACCAACAACGCGAATTTGCGGACTGACCAAAAGCAAAATGATATGCCCCGTGGAACTTCAGAGACTCTGTGCAATCTCTAAATATTCATTTTATATATTGGACTCATTTGGCACCTTCCAACTTGCAATAATATAATGTTCATTTTTTTCCATATACTTATGAACCACCCTAATGTCAACACATGTTTACACCTACTTGCTACACCATACTTTTTTAAAAAAATGACTGGATGTCAACACATGCTTACACTCATTTGCTACTGCCATATTTTTAAAACAAAATGACTGCATATCAACACATGTTTACACTTATTTGCTACTTTTGATTAATTTCCTATTTTTTGCACTTGGTTAAAAAAAGTAAAAACAGCAAAACAATCAAAATTATTTATATTGAATACTTATTTCTAATTTATATTTGTTATTTACATATTTTATATTTTAATAATTTACTTGAATTTTTTTAGAATAAAGTTAATACAATGATACCTAAGATGTCCAGTCAACTCTCGATCCATATGCTTAAAGAAAGATCTGGAAGTAAAATAACCACTCCAATAGTGGTCATCACGATCTGCGTAAGTAAAAAAATCTCCTCCAAGTGTTTTAAAACTTTGTGGTTTTTCACCTGGTTTCACACCTTCTCGTTCAGCAACTGCTTGAAAATAGTCCTTTAAAGTGCCAAACCGAATCTCTGCATTTAGCTCAGGATGCGAGTTTACATATTCCATGATTTTTTCATAGTTTGTATATTGTGCCAAAACTTCAAAAACTTTGTCGTATCGAAAATCATCACCTAATGGAGCTAGTACAACATTTGATCTATAAAGTTGTGCTTTTTTTTTATATTGATCTAAAAGTGTTTCTGAACGCTCTTTAATATTATCATCCTGAACCTCTCTGGGAGGTATATGCCAAGGACAATACACACCTCCACCAGGAAGTCTTTTAAAATCAAACTGACAGCAAATTTTGGGGTCAGGCCCACAAGTATGAGGAACATCATAGCTGTAGAATGGCATTACATGTGTAAAAATATCAGTTGTTGAACCATGATCTTGAAAAAAAAAGTCTTGTTTACAAAAGAAATGCTTAAAGTATTACACAATTAATAAATAAATATATAAGCATGGAAAAACACAAAAATTCAATTAAAGTAATTCAAAATTTTACCCCAATTTTGTCTCCACATAAACTCTAAATTTTTATTTTCTGCAAGATATTTTTTTATTCTGTAATGCACTCTTTGGATCAGCATACATTCAAATCCCATTCTTTTTAAAATATATGCCATGGTTGGAGAATAACCAAAAGGATCAATAGACCAGCTATTTTTAGGTTTAATTCCTGAAATTGAATAAAAACCTCTTTATAAAAATAGTTAACTAAAAACAAGCTGGATAAATGAAAAGGTAATGAAAGAAATTGAAATTAATTTTACTAATATATAAATTATAAAATTAAATTCAGAATAATTTTTTAGAAAACTAGAGGTTAGGAATAAAATACTCAAATTGTAATTTATTTTTGTTTAATTTTAATTAATTTTGTTTAAATCATTTTTGTCTAAAATTAAAATTATTTAGCCAACCATATGAAAGCAAAACTATTTTGAATGATTTTTAAAATTAACAAATGTAAGTTTTATGAAAGTTGCAACCAATCTTGCAACCATTTCTTTAGCTTATACTATCAATAGTTTTGAACTTTAAAATTGTCAACTTATGAATTTTATGTTTTTCCTTTTTTTATACTATCTAAACTGATTAGATTTAAAACAATTTATTGATAATTTAAAACAATTTAGTGATAATACTGTTATAATATTTAGCCTAATTGTATAAATGATGATCCTTTAGACTAACGATTCTCCTTTAGACAAGGTCCAAAAAATATATTGTAAATGTAGTTAATTCAAATTTTTTAACATATTTGAAGCTAACTTGCAAGTTTTTCAATTTTCTTTTTAAAAAATTATTAAGCAAATTGATTGAAACTGCAGTGATTTCCAGAATGGTGGATGCTTTTATATAAATGACTAAAAAACCAAATAGATTTTAAAAATATTTATTATTGTTTATTATTGTTTGTTAAATCATTATAGTTAAAAAATTTTATTAATATTAGTATTGTTTGTTAAATCATTGGCTTCAGCAAATTATTTTTCTGTAATTAAAATTACTTAAGCTTGGTTTTCAATAATTGTAGAAATAATGTAAAACAGTTGTGAAATTTTGTTGGATAGCAACTTTTGGAGGAAACAATTTGTTTCTTTTTCCACAACAATTGATTACAACATGAAATTCATTACACAACCGATGTTAAGTTGCATAACTTACACTAGTTTCCATTGTAAACAAATTTGTTGTGCAACTGTTGAACGATAAAACAATTAGAAACACCAAGTTTAAGTAACTGCTATATTATTTATTACATTAATTATTACAATTGATGTAATAATTATACTTATTTATTTATATACATTAATCATTATTGCAATTTAATTTATATTAATATATTACTTATTTATTAATATAATTCTTTAGACTTGATAGTAGAGATCAGGGATGTTGAGTCCCAAAAAGGACTCCGGATTTGAAAGTCACAAAAAGATTACTATAAAAAAGCTTATTATAAAAATATAAAAAAGCTTATAGGCTACTAATGGGGAAAAAATCAAAATTTATAGGCCAGAAGAACAACCAATTTTTGAACCCGGAGTCCTAAGGTATAGTGGCGGCAAGGACTTCGGGTTTAAAAGCAATAAGTTCCAAGCCATTAAATATCATAAATTTTTTCTTATAGCAGATCATTAATCAACCAACAT
The DNA here is from genome assembly GCF_038396675.1 of Hydra vulgaris. NCBI lineage: Eukaryota > Metazoa > Cnidaria > Hydrozoa > Anthoathecata > Hydridae > Hydra > Hydra vulgaris. Next base: position 27,475,957 of record NC_088922.1, on the reverse strand, counting down.
GGTTTAGAGCTTCTGGACACCAGAGACAATTAAAAAATAAAGTTATCAAGCCGGAGTCCTTTTGGGACTCTGGATCCCTGGTAGAGATTGAATATTATTAATCAGCTTAGAAAAAAAAGTGGGTCAATAGTCAACAGCAAGAATTCATTTTTTGACTTCAAAAAATGAATTCTTGCTGGTCAAGGTTTTATGAAATATAAAAATAAGCTATATAAAAAATAAGGTTTTTTTAAAGTACATATATTAAAATTTCAAAAAGTGTCTAAAACATCATCAAAGTTTAATATATTTATTTTTCTTTACACACTATTATAACTATATCTACTTTTTTGTTTTGTTTGATTCAGCTTAAAATTCACTTGACTGGGAGCAAAACACATGGGTGTCTTTTTAATACCTGATTAAAGTTCTAATTTTGTTAATTTCCACTGTTGTATTTAACTAATAACATTTTTAAACCTCTTGAAACTAGTAAATAAAATTTTAAATGTTGAACAATTTTTAAACCTCTTGAAACTAGCAAATAAAATTTTAAATGTAGAACAATTTTTAAACCTCTTGAAACTAGTAAATAAAATTTTAAATGTAGAACAATTTTTAAACCTCTTGAAACTAGCAAATAAAATTTTAAATGTAGAACAATTTTTAAACCTCTTGAAACTAGCAAATAAAATTTTAAATGTAGAACAATTTTTAAACCTCTTGAAACTAGCAAATAAAATTTTAAATGTAGAACAATTTTTAAACCTCTTGAAACTAGCAAATAAAATTTTAAATGTAGAACAATTTTTAAACCTCTTGAAACTAGTAAATAAAATTTTAAATGTAGAACAATTTTATTTAAACTTTTGAACTCGAATACTAGTCTTATTTTAAAGTATTTATTTACAAAAACTGTTTTAAAGATAAAAATTAATACACGAAAAGATCAATTTAGTATTTACTATTTTACTTCAATATAATAATTTTTAATTTAAATATAAATTTAAATAAATCTATAATAATAAACATTATTAAAGATAAAATATTTTTAACTTTATATTACTTTAAATTTAATTTTGTATTTAAATCCTAAGAATAAGTACATTTTATACAAACTAAAGGTGATAATTAGTGCCTAATGACTATGCAATTGCAATGTAGAAATCCCTCATGGGATTACTTCAAAGTGATGTTTGCAAAGCAATATGCATACTTTGCATCATAAGAATACATGACGATGATTGCTTTGATTAAGATTTTTAACTGGAAAGCAGTTCCAAGCTGAACCAGTTCCAAGTCAAAACTCTGTATGACAATTAAGCACTACTCAAATAATATGCTCATAAATGAGAAGCTTTATTGAACTAGTGCAAAGTAAAGAGTTTTGAGCATATTATTTGAGTAGTGCAAATTATCTGTGTGACAATTTAGCACTACTCAAATAATATGCTCAGAAAGGAGAAGCTCTATTGACTTAGTGCAAAGTAGTAGCAGTAGAGCCATGACTTTACCACTACTACTTGTAGTAGTTAAGTTTCCTCTGTGGCTAGCCACAGAGAAAACTTAAGGGAGCTCACATATGCCTATTAACTCTATTGCCTCTATTAAAAGAACATCAAGACAGGTAAGCGAATAACTCTAACTAAATGTAATTATTATTAAATAATTAGTAATCAATAATACATATTTAATAAATTAGCACTAGTTACATAGTAGTTAATAGTTTTCAGTGGTAAATACAAAGGGGGTAAAGAGTAAAGAAGTAGTTACCCCTTTAGAAATAACAAATATTTGAAAGATATTTAAGTAGCATTTTTCTTTTATTTCAATTCTAATTGTTTAGACTTAGATAATGGATTACCTCCTCCTTCAAAGACAATAACCTGGATCCATCAATAGTACAATTTTATTGCTTGAATATGTTTCAGGCCTCTCAGCAAAAGATTTTGACTCAATGTCGTACCAGACTTATTGGTGAGATGTTATGTTTTAGATTTGTAGCCATACTTTTCCATGCAATGGAAAAGCTTCTTGTTTTTGCTTGGGACACAGCAACCATAATCAAAACTGTTGTTGATGAATGTTGTTGTTGTTGATGAAAAAAAGATTTTATTAGTTGTTTTCAAAAATACAAAGATAATGTTGCTTTGAAAATACAAGGATAATGTTGCTTTGAAAATACAAGGATAATGTTGCTTTGAAAATACAAGGATAATGTTGCTTTGAAAATACAAGGATAATGTTGCTTTGAAAATACAAAGATAATGTTGCTTTGAAAATACAAGGATAATGTTGCTTTGAAAATACAAGGATAATGTTGCTTTGAAAATACAAGGATAATGTTACTTTGAAAATACAAGGATAATGTTGCTTTGAAAATACAAGGATAATGTTGCTTTGAAAATACAAGGATAATGTTGCTTTGAAAATACAAGGATAATGTTACTTTGAAAATACAAGGATAATGTTGCTTTGAAAATACAAGGATAATGTTGCTTTGAAAATACAAGGATAATGTTGCTTTGAAAATACAAGGATAATGTTGCTTTGAAAATACAAGGATAATGTTGCTTTGAAAATACAAGGATAATGTTGCTTTGAAAATACAAGGATAATGTTGCTTTGAAAATACAAGGATAATGTTGCTTTGAAAATACAAGGATAATGTTGCTTTGAAAATACAAGGATAATGTTGCTTTGAAAATACAAGGATAATGTTGCTTTGAAAATACAAGGATAATGTTGCTTTGAAAATACAAGGATAATGTTGCTTTGAAAATACAAGGATAATGTTGCTTTGAAAATACAAGGATAATGTTACTTTGAAAATACAAGGATAATGTTGCTTTGAAAATACAAGGATAATGTTGCTTTGAAAATACAAGGATAATGTTGCTTTGAAAATACAAGGATAATGTTGCTTTGAAAATACAAAGATAATGTTACTTTGAAAATACAAAGATAATGTTGCTTTGAAAATACAAGGATAATGTTACTTTGAAAATACAAGGATAATGTTACTTTGAAAATACAAGGATAATGTTGCTTTGAAAATACAAGGATAATGTTGCTTTGAAAATACAAGGATAATGTTGCTTTGAAAATACAAGGATAATGTTGCTTTGAAAATACAAGGATAATGTTACTTTGAAAATACAAAGATAATGTTGCTTTGAAAATACAAGGATAATGTTGCTTTGAAAATACAAGGATAATGTTGCTTTGAAAATACAAGGATAAGGTTGCTTTGAAAATACAAGGATAATGTTGCTTTGAAAATACAAGGATAATGTTGCCTTGAAAATACAAGGATAATGTTGCTTTGAAAATACAAGGATAATGTTGCTTTGAAAATACAAGGATAATGTTGCTTTGAAAATACAAGGATAATGTTACTTTGAAAATACAAGGATAATGTTGCTTTGAAAATACAAGGATAATGTTACTTTGAAAATACAAGGATAATGTTGCTTTGAAAATACAAGGATAATGTTGCTTTGAAAATACAAGGATAATGTTGCTTTGAAAATACAAGGATAATGTTACTTTGAAAATACAAGGATAATGTTACTTTGAAAATACAAGGATAATGTTGCTTTGAAAATACAAGGATAATGTTGCTTTGAAAATACAAGGACAATGTTACTTTGAAAATACAAGGAAAATGTTACTTTGAAAATACAAGGATAATGTTGCTTTGAAAATACAAGGATAATGTTGCTTTGAAAATACAAGGATAATGTTACTTTGAAAATACAAAGATAATGTTGCTTTGAAAATACAAGGATAATGTTGCTTTGAAAATACAAGGATAATGTTGCTTTGAAAATACAAAGATAATGTTACTTTGAAAATACAAAGATAATGTTGCTTTGAAAATACAAGGATAATGTTGCTTTGAAAATACAAGGATAATGTTGCTTTGAAAATACAAGGATAATGTTGCTTTGAAAATACAAGGATAATGTTGCTTTGAAAATACAAAGATAATGTTGCTTTTAAAATACAAAGATAATGTTGCTTTGAAAATACAAAGATAATGTTACTTTGAAAATACAAGGATAATGTTGCTTTGAAAATACAAGGATAAGGTTGCTTTGAAAATACAAGGATAATGTTGCTTTGAAAATACAAGGATAATGTTGCTTTGAAAATACAAAGATAATGTTGCTTTGAAAATACAAGGATAATGTTGCTTTGAAAATACAAAGATAATGTTGCTTTGAAAATACAAGGATAATGTTGCTTTGAAAATACAAAGATAATGTTGCTTTGAAAATACAAAGATAATGTTGCTTTGAAAATACAAGGATAATGTTGCTTTGAAAATACAAGGATAATGTTGCTTTGAAAATACAAGGATAATGTTGCTTTGAAAATACAAGGATAATGTTGCTTTGAAAATACAAGGATAATGTTGCTTTGAAAATACAAGGATAATGTTGCTTTGAAAATACAAAGATAATGTTGCTTTGAAAATACAAGGATAATGTTGCTTTGAAAATACAAGGATAATGTTACTTTGAAAATACAAGGATAATGTTACTTTGAAAATACAAGGATAATGTTGCTTTGAAAATACAAGGATAATGTTACTTTGAAAATACAAGGATAATGTTACTTTGAAAATACAAGGATAATGTTGCTTTGAAAATACAAGGATAATGTTACTTTGAAAATACAAGGATAATGTTACTTTGAAAATACAAGGATAATGTTGCTTTGAAAATACAAGGATAATGTTGCTTTGAAAATACAAGGATAATGTTGCTTTGAAAATACAAAGATAATGTTGCTTTGAAAATACAAAGATAATGTTGCTTTGAAAATACAAAGATAATGTTGCTTTGAAAATACAAAGATAATGTTGCTTTGAAAATACAAGGATAATGTTGCTTTGAAAATACAAGGATAATGTTGCTTTGAAAATACAAGGATAATGTTGCTTTGAAAATACAAGGATAATGTTACTTTAAAATATAAGGATAATGTTGCTTTGAAAATACAAAGATAATGTTGCTTTGAAAATTACAATTATGCTTAATCCATGTTTTATTATTAAATTTAAAAAAAAAAATTGTTAAAGAAACAAATCATAATATGTTTAAAGAAATTCTCTATCAAGAAAGTGGTAGTACACTTTCATTTAGAGTTTCATTTAGAACAAGCAAAAGAAGTTGACTGCTGACTTAGACAGCAATGAATCAAGCAATGAAGTTGAATATGATTTAGTTGAATTAGATTAAATATTTAAAACTATAATTTAAATTTTCAATTATGATATAGTTTATCTTTCAGCTTAGATCAACTTCTAAATTGACTTTCTTAGTCAACTTCTACATTGGCCTTCTAATACTGCAAAGGAATGAATGTCCCTTTAAGCGGTAGGATGCATACAATTAAACTCGCTCTGATAAAGAAACTTTGTGTCACAAGTGGGATCTTGTATGGTTCTCAACAAAGGTTTTTTGCGCACCTCCTTAATCTGTTAAAAGTGAATGCCTATTCACCACATCTGGAAACATATTGGAAGCTAAAAAAAACAGGCTTTTGCCTGTTTCTTTCAGCTTTGAATGTTTCCTTCAAATATGTTTTTATTTTAGCACAGAGATTGCACTTTTAAATTATAATATACCTAACTTCATCAAACAATTGTTATTTAATTAGTAATAGGCTAATATTTTGTATTGATATTATTAACTTCACTCATTCATACTATATAATTTTACTAAACATAATCCATGCATTAGTAATTAGCAAAATGTTTTATATGTAAATTAAAGTTCAAAATTTAATTTCAAACTTAAAAGGTCAATGCCAAAATAATAAATTCAATGGATTTAAAGTTCAAATTAGAATATATAAATATAAGTTAGCATTTACATTTGTTCAGTGTCAAAGTGAGTCATACATTTAGAACTGCAAAATGTAGTCAAAATGCAGTTTACTTTACACCTTCTATTATTTACCTAATAAGTAATGAGTTACTAATTAGTAATTAATTTAAGTAGTAAACTAGTTACTAGTAACTTCAAACTACCCACAATAAATATTGATGTATGCAAATCCTGCATTGCTTCCTTTGTATGACTATAACTTCGTATTTTTTTAAATAAAAAATTATAAAAAATAATACACATAGTGATAATGAAATACATTGTGTATTAAAATAAATATAACTGCAGTATTACAATATATACTATATACTTACTGAGCCAGTATTAGGTCTGAAAAAAACCTTTTTTGAACATTTAAAAGATGTTCAGAAACTTCAAAAAATATTTAAAGAAATGTGTTTTTAGGAACAAATGCAACTGCGTATATTGTTTGTTAACAATTAGTGTTCGATAGTTCGATATGTATGATAGCAAACATTTTATAAATATAAAAATTTTGGCTTCCACAAAGTGGCTTCGGCAGAAGCTTCTGCTTTGGATTTAATCATTAGTAAAAATATCAGATTTAGAAGAAAGTATAATAGTCAGGGATGCTGAGTCACAAAAAAGACTCAAAGATTTAAAATTCTCGAAATGATAATTTCTTCCTGGTTTTTGGTATCCAGAAATTTTAAAAATGTATAGAGGCATTTAGACTGCATTTGGGAAAAAAATAAAATTATTAGGTTAGTGGAACAATCAAATTTTGAACCCAGAGTCTTTATGGCAGCAAGGATTCTAGGACTCCAGGACTCCAAGCTAAAAAAACAATAGGTTTCTGGACATCAAATCTCATGAATTTTTTTCTTATTGCAAATCATATATCACTTAACATTTTTAGAACTTCTTGACACCAGTGAAACAAAAAAAAATAGAGAAACTCCTTTTTTTTACCTTATCCCTGATAATAAAAGATAATTGAAAATAAAAAAATTTTAATTATAAAAAGATTGTATATAAGTTGATTGATTTTTTTTTAATTTCAAAGTTATTTTTATCTACTATTGTATATGGATACCATTATCAGCTTATATGATAGATATGAAAATCACACTATTAATATGTAATATTAACTATTTACTTCAGATATATTTTTGCTTATACTCTTTTCAGAAAATATATATTGATATTGATTGACAAATTCAAGCCCTGTACATTAACTTTCTATTTACATTAAATGTCCTTTAATTAAATACAAACACACCAACATGTTTTTCCATCCACTGGTGACCTTCAACCATTTGGTCAATTATATTAAAGTAATGTGTATTGGCTTCATCATTCATTACCCATCCACCAGTTACTATTTCTAACTGACCATTGTGAATCAGCCTAAAAAGATAATTTTCAAATTTTTATTAACCTTTTGATGTTTTTAAATCTTGTATCTGTGTACTGAATGAAATATTATACTATTTGAAATGTTATACTAATATAATAATTTATAATAATAATAACAATAATAACAATAATAACATTAATAATAATAGCAATAATAACAATAATAATAAAAATAACAATAGTAATTATAATAATGATGATGATAATGTGTGCATATATTAATACATATATGTACTCCATTTACTCTTGGAAAAGTTGTTTTTTAGCAGGAGAAGCTTGATCCCACCATAATGCAGCATAAGAGGTTTCAGCCCATATAAACTTCCTATTGACATTTTTGGCAAGTGCATCAACAACATTTGAAATTATCTTGACAGTTTGATCATGAAAGTATTCATCAACTGTTTTTAACCAGCCTAATAAATAAAGTAGCTTAAGTTAGTAATTTTATAAATTGTTTTATAACAAAAACTATATCTAGTTGACAAACCCCTCCTTATTATGCTTATTAAAATACTAAGGACTTTCTTTAAGGTAATTTTAACAAATAAATTTTAAAATTATTAGTAATAAAATGAAAAAAAAATTAATAACAAAAATAATAACTTAATTATTAAAGATTTAGGAATGTATAGCTTCATCATCCCATTTAATAAAATTAAGTCTCAAAGTCTCAAACTTTTTTGTGTAAAACTCTTAATGCAACTCTAAATGCAACAAGTACAAAAGCAACTCTAAATGCAACAAGTATAAATACAACTATAAATGCAACAACTATAAATGCAACTCTAAATGCAACAAGTTTAAATGCAACTCTAAATGCAATTAGTATAAATGCATCTCTAAATGTAACTAGTAAAACCTAGAAGATACTTTGACTTAACATTCAGCCATTAAATATCAGTGTCAGTTAACTATAATAAACCAGGGTAATTTGTTAATTTAATATAAATTAATAACTTGAAACATTTATTAAAATTGATAGTAAATTTATTTTAACTTTATTTTACAAATCATTATTATTTTTCTTATTTGCAATTAAGAAATAAATAAAATGGTTATGCTCATACCAGGATCATTATGTGAATGTGGCATGACAAATACCAACAATTTTTGTTTATCAAAAGCATCTTTTCTATATTCAACTTCCCAGCCTTGCTTCCATACTCCACCATTGATATTATCAAAAGGCACTTCATCATAAACATCTGCCATCTAAAAATAGTAAAAAAAAACTAATTTAATTCTTAGATTTTAAAAATTCTGTGTAAAACTTAAAAAAAAAATTATGAGCTTTAAAAAGCTCAAGTATTTCATTAATTTGCTTTTTCCTATTTTTTTTTTTGTTTTGTTAACTTTGGTCTTTCCAGTTTGAAAAACATTTATGTGTATAAGAAGGTATAGAGTATGTTACAATTTTTTTAATCTAAACTCTCTCAATGAATTGAACTATTTGACTAGTTTTTTTCAGAAACTAATTAAGAAATTAATCAATAATCTGCATAAACTAATCAGGTACCTGCATAACTTTTCATAAATGAAAAAAATCTCTTACACCCTTAAACTTAAGATATTATATTTTTAAAATAAGTTTTATGTGACAATACTTGCTACTGCATAAAATGATTAATTAGATGATGAGGTGCAGAGACAAGTTGTGTCTATTTCATAAAGTAACAAAAAAATGTAAATATATAGCATAACCTTATCACAATGAGTGTTTCATTTAGATTGAAATAGCTTCATTAGACTTTACTTGTGTTTTTCTGTTTATTAAGTTTTTTTAGTGCATATGCTTAATGCAGAATCATTTCTTTTTTGTCTTTAGAGCAGTAATTAAAAGTAATTTTTAAATTTCCTTGCTGTCTTTCTATTAATTTATGTGTGTTCCAATTTAAAATTTTTTGAACTGCTTCCATTTTATCTAAATGGTATTAACAGGGTTCCCACAGAAAAAAAAAATCGAAATTCCAGGACTTTCCAGGACCATTTTCCTACTTTTCCAGGATTTTTGCAAAAAAATTCCAGGACTTTTCCAGGCTATTTCCCTCGAAAAAAAAAAATTCCAGGACTTTCCAGGATTTAGCTATAAAAAATTCAGAAAATTTCCTTTGAAATAAACCATTTAAAAAGATAAAAAAACTTTATTACCACTTGAAACTAAAATTTTCATAAACAAATGTTTCTAATAAAACACCTAATAATAACCTAAAAACCTATTTTAAACTTTAAAATACACAAAACCTATTTTAAAGTATAAAATAGTGTAGCACAGTGGTAGTGGTAGAAACTAGGTATTTGTGGTTTAAACCCATCTTTGGGCATATTTTGCAACATCTGTTAGGAAACAGGCATGAACTTCTTATTAAATACATTTCCGCGGTGCTCTATTATAAGACCGTAATGACTTCTTAGGGCACTTAAAATAAAACCATATATAATATATATATTATAATACATATACTATATACGATAATAATAGTTTAATTAACTTTATAGTATAAGTTTTACTAATGCACATTGCAGTATTATAATAAAGTTTGTTGTCTTTACATTTTATTATGGTTACTGTCGCTGTAAAGAGAAAAATAAACACAAAACAATTTTAAAAAAGTACACTGATTTATAGGAAATTGGAGACGTATTGTCAAAGTCTCATGTCAAAGTCTCATTCTACAAAATATGAAAAAAAATTTCGAATGTAGGAAGATGGAAGGGATTAAGTCAAAATGTATGAGAATTAAAGAAGGAACATTCTCAAATTTAGATAATCTTGTTTTTAAATGGCTTTTAAATGCAAGGATTAGAAACGTGGCAGTATCAGTATTGCTGAAAAAATTAATTTAAATGGATTTCAAGCGTCTGATAGTTGGTTTGATTGTTGGAAAAACAGGTATAATGTTTCTTTCAAGATGGTATGTGCACAGCTGAAATGACCACGCCATGGAAGGAAACAACTCTTCCTACAATTTTATGCAGGTATAAACTTGTTGAAATATATAATGCAGATAAATTTGGATTGTCTTTTTGTATGAAACTTTTTTTTAGTTTTTAGGTGCCCCAAGAAGTCCTTACAGTCTTATCACAGAGTACAGCAAATGTGCATTTATTCGGAAGTTCACGCCTCCTTCCTAACCGATGTATGCAACCTTATAAGTCACTAAATCTTAAATCTGAGAGTGTATAGGGGGAAAGCACATTAAAATTCATCTTACAGGAATGGTCGCAGCAAGTGCAGTGGGTGATAAAATTCCTATGATTGTAATAGGAAAATCAAAATCACCTTGCTGCTTAAAAGGAATTGAACACTTACCTTGCAGATACATAAATCAAAATAAAAGCTGGATGGATAGCGTACTGTTTAAAGAGTGGATATGAGAAATGGATACAAAGTTTACAAAAGAAAACAAGAAAGAAGCATTCATAATAGATAACTGCCCAGCACACCTGACCGTTGATAAATTAAAATCTATTGAGCTCATTTTTTTTACCACCGAATACCACATCTAAACTTCAACAAATCAATCAGGGAGTTATACGCTCTTTGAAAGTTTATTACAAATCTTTGGCATTGCAAAGGCTAGTCATAGCTATTGATAAAAGAAAAGATCTTCCTGTTTATTTGATTTTAGATGCAATGAAAATGCTTGATCTTGCATGACAAAAGGTGAAAATCTTCAACATCGTTAATTGTTTTGCAAAAGCAGGAATTTCTGAAGATCAAGAGAAATCTATCCACTCGGATGAAGACGACAACCCCTTTAAAGAGGATCAAAAACAGATAGATTAACTTGATAATTTTTACCTTCCAGGTACAACAGCTGAATGTTATTTTTGCAGATGAAAACTTAATTAGCACAGAATCTTTACTTACAGATGAATAGTTGATAGAAGAAGTTAAAAATGCAGTGAATGAACATGATGCTAATGACAAGGAAGATAATGATGATAATAATGCAATCAATCCAGTTTGCCCACAAGTTAGTGATATTCGGGAGGCACTGCAAGTGTTGTATGACTATATGCCCTACAGTCTAACAAGTCTCAATTATATTCGATAGAGATGTTTCTTCAAAAGACAGAGTGACAGAACATTCTTTAATTTATAATGTATTATTTTTAACTTTGAGATCAAAACTTTTGGTAACTCAAATTGTTTTTACTTATCGGCCAAAGTTTGTGCAATAGAATGTCCCAATAACTTGAACATTCATTAACTTAAACTATTTTCTAGGTCCCTTAGAGGTTCGAGATATCGGGAGAGTAATGCCAGATGGAAAATACTGTCTAGTTCTTATTCAGCTTTTTTTCAATCAAATCTAACTCATCAATTTCCTTCCGCTTTGCTTTACACAACTTTTTTTGTTTATTTGACTCTTTTAAAAGCATTAAGTCACTTTTCTTTTCTGCGTCAATGGCAAGTTTGTCCGACTTGTTAGATAACAACTCAATTTGACTTTGAAGAAGTCATCATTTTGCCCAAACAGCTTTTAACTCATCATCAACAATCTTTCGCTTTAATGCCACATTGTCACTTTCTTTTTTTAACCTTTGCTTTCTCAAGTCTTCATGGTATGAGCTGCTTGCTTTTCTAGCATGTTGCTGCATTTCTTTGGTAATCTTGATGCTTTCAGGAGTTTCTCCTGAAGATGAAAGGTGGTCTTCAATGATACGTAAAGCAACAAGGGATTTCTCCTTCAAGTTTTGAAATAAAAGTTGCTTATTTATACAAAAGCCACGTTCTATTGATGACTGACCATGCGAGAGCACAAAGATCAATTTAAAAACCTTCCAAACTTCTTCATAAGCTGTATTTTTAAGGTCAAAATTTGAAATGCGCTTTTGTTGATGTCAACAATTTCAAATAATTTTTTGTTTTGTTCTTTTGCAAGCTCTGCAGACTTTGTTGACAGGCGAATGCAATTTACTAGTTTTTGTAAAAGAACAGATGTCAAAAAGATGTGCCAACAAAACTGCTTAAAACTCCCCAGCTTTACTTTTAAATGCAACTACTCTGTAATCGGTAGAAGCTAGATTGGCTTGGTCAAGTTTTAAACGAGAAGCATATCCGATATCAATGTCTGCTGGAGGTTTTCAAACATTTCTATTGTTAATAACAAGTTCAAGCAGCTGATAAAGTCCATCACATTTCTTTAAGACATCTTTGAGAATAAATTGGCTCAATAAGTCTTTGATAATATCACCAATAATAGCACTCATAAATGGTACCATGGGTTTATCTGTTTGAAAACCTTTTAGAAAGGCATTTAATTTCTCAGATACCATTTCAAAGAATTTCAATTTTGCTGGTAAAATTGGATCATGTATCATAGCTTTTAGTCTCTGTAAACTTTTATTATTGACATCAGGTAGCTTGCTTTTTTTTAGACTACAAATGTATGTTACAAATTTTTTGTAACCATCAAGAAGAGATTCAGTTTTTCGTGCAGTTTTCATTTTCGCGCCACCTGTGTCCACAAAATTGAAGTGGATATTCCAGTGTTTCAGCAATATTTTCATAAGTTTCTTGCCGTGTGGGTGAATCGAGTAAGAATTGCCACATCGATTTCAAAGCATCATTTATTTTCCAGCCACTTGCTTTTGCACCAGCTTTCAAGCTTCCGTGAATGGTGTGAAGACCATATGCTCCTATATCAATAAGAGGATTTAGTTCTTCCTCTTGCCTTTGTTCACTGAAATTTTTGAGAAATAACAAGTTGATATTGGGACCATCGGAAGACGCTTGTAAAATCTTTGCTTTGTCAATTTCGGATACACCACTGAGAAATGTATTTAAAACATCCTCAGCAGTGGAGCGTCCCATAAACTCTGAATTAAGATATCGAGATATTTCAGATTTTTTATTTCAAAACCTGACTAAAAGATCCATTTGTCCTTTTTGAAATATTTGATTAAGTGATTCGTCAAACGAAATAGTGTAAAATGGAGCAGTTGAAAATGTCAATAATAGCTCACTTCGAAAATATGGAGCAAGTCCATATGTAGCCACATACCCGGCCTTTGTTTGACCACATTGAAATGCCTTTGCAATATTACTATCAGGGAACATTTTTCTGAACGATTCTCCAGAACTTGATGAGGTATTCATTGAATAACTCGAATAAACAGTATTTAAAACCCAGCGTATCTCAGCTTCAAGTGTCAATGATCCTATAAACAATTGATCAATTGTTTTTGATTTGCTTGATTGTGATATAACTTCAGAACAAGTTTCTATAATAGGAGGTGGGGAAGTTGAAGGTGATAAATATGATTTGAAGGTTTTCTTTGTATATGCTTTTTGCTTCTCATATGCAATGTTAATGCAGCCTCTCCCATGTTAGAAACATTGATTTTAGTAAAGCAATAGATACAATTAGCCATTGTTTCATTTATCTTCCGAACCAAGGGTTTAAATTGATCATCATACAACCATTTTTTTTGAAATACACACCCATTCTTAGGCATTTTTTAAATCTATTACACCAAAAGAAAAAACATTTTGAAAAAATCTAAACATAATTTTAAAAACTGACTGCAATTTAAACTACGCTATAAACATTTAACTAATTTAAAAATATGAAAAATTCTCAATCAATCATATAATTCTTATCATGTCAAGCATTTTTACAGATATGTTAAGTAGAAGCAACCAACTGCGTACTATACTTTACATTTTGAAATATTTATCTTCATCAAAATATGTTTACATTGGTGAGAGGGAAAATATACTTGATTATGATATTATTCATAAATCAGAACTATAAAATTAATTCTCTTGAAAATTTAATTTAAAATTTTAACTATGGAACCCATGTTACTTAAAAATATGATTAAAAATTTTGAAGTTTAAGTCCTTGAATTTAAAAAATTCCAAGACTTTTCCAGGATTTAAGAGAAAAAATGAAAAATTCCAGGACTTTCCAGGACACTAGTCAAATTCCAGGACTTTCCAGGACTGTGGGAACCCTGATTAAACACATTTTAAGAGTAAACCAATGTGATTGCATTTATTAGTTGTTTTGGCAAAAAAAATTATTGCTTTGTTGCAACTTTTGTTTTAACCTTGAAGCGGCCGCGCTACTGTAAAATTTACGTCAAAGTTATAAATTGTCTAATAAAATGTCTATATACATGCAATTGTAAGAATAACTCATATCTGTTCCAAGAACAATGTTTATAGGGTAAGTAGGAGAGTAAGTAGGGGGGGGGGGGCATGATTTGCTTTTTATGATTCGGTATTTAGTCTGCAGCGTGCCATTTGCAAATGAATGTGTTCAGAATATAGTTTACAGTGCGCAACTACTAGTGTAATTATCATGATATTTTTTATTTTATAATAAATTAGTTAGATAAATTCATTTATTTTTTGATAAATATTGTTGAAACAAAATATTATATGTCATATTATTATATATATTGAGAATATTAAATATCACAACAAAAAACCTCTTACGGGAGCAGAATTAGAAAATATTATATAGAGCATGTTCGAAGAAGATAAAAGTGGTGATAAAAATGTGGAAAATGATGGCAAGTTTAGTGAGGGAATATAGACACTAATGATATTGACAGTTTGTTAGAACAAAGTATTTCCGACAAAATAAGTGAACAATATGAAGAAAACAAATAAAATGAAGAAAACACTTTTTATGAGGATTTTTATAATGGAAAAGACAAGACAACTAAATGGTATAAATTTGGAAATGAAAAGATTTCAAAAATAAAAGAATTAACTTAATAAAAGAAGCCATTGGCCTACAGCAATGTGCTAAATTAAACACTAATGAATTAGACACATTTTTAAAAATAATTTATCTAAATATGATAATGCAATTGTGACAACAACAAAGCAAGCAACGATTTATCAATTAAGAATTGAACATACATTTTCTAGAAAACGAGACTGTCAAGAAACAACAAGAAGCAAATTTTTGGCTTATTTGGGTCTTCTGTTTATGATGGTATTAAGAAGTCTCATCATGCAAATGTAAAAGAAATTTGGACAACTAACGAAATAAAAATTTGTAGAGCATTAGTTTTTTATTTATAACACACTGTCTGAGGTCACACTGTCACTGACTATAAAACCAGAAAAGTTGAAAGGCAAAAAGTAGATAAACTGGCAGCCATTCGTACATTTCTTGATGCATTTGTGCACAATAGCAAAACTTCAAATTGAGTGAATATACAACCATTGATGAAATGTTGCATCTATTTAGAGGTTGCTGCAGCTGGGTACTATTCCTATCAAACCAGTAAATTATGGCATCAAAATGTATGCATTGTGTAATGCTTTTTATACTTCTAATTTGGAAATTTACTGCAGAAAACAGCTAGATGGTCCAAACGTCTCATCAAACTTACCTTTGTGAAACAATTAGTTGAACCTATAGAAAATTCTAATAAAAATTTGATAACAGACAATTATTATTATTACTAGTTAATTAGAAATAGAAATAATAATTATTACCAGTTAACTATTAACTAGAAAAAAAATGACGCTGATTGAAATATTAAAGAAGAATAAACATAAATTTCCACTAGAATTTCTTCCTCATAAAAGTAAACAACTTCAGTCAGTTCAGTTTCCTCATAAAAGTAAACAACTTCAGTCCAGTTTATTTGGATTCCAAAAAAAAAAAAAAGACTACTTCTTATGTGCCTCGAAAAAATGCTGCGGTTATATTATTATCAACATTACACAACACAAATGATATATGTCCCTAAACTAAAACAACTAAAAAATCACTAACTATTATGGATTATAATGCTCAAAAGGTGGTATTGATACTGTTGATAAAATATGCTAGAAACTTTCTGTCTGCAGAATAACTAGACGATGGCCTTGTGCAGTTTTTTATAGCCTTATGAATATAGCTAGAATAAATTTACAGGTTTTATATTCCTTTGCTAACCAATCAAATAAAAAAATTGCACAGAAGACTATTTTTGAAAATTTAGCACTTGTTCTGAATTTGCTATCAGATATACAGATATTTCTGAAAATAAAATATTTTCTTAAACTCATTGACTTATTTTGTTAAAATGTTTTTTTTCTTCTATAAATACTAATAATTCTGATAACCTGAGTATAAAATATTGAAAATTAGCTAAAATATACAGTTTACAGCACATCCGCTGGTGTTAAAATAAAAAGCACACTCGCTCAAAGTTTAAACTTTTTTTAAGCACTGGGAATTGTTCAATATGAAAAATACTTTCATTACATTGCTCAAACCACCTTTAACATGTACTATTGCATGTTTTTCATAAGCTTCATTTTTTTAAGGCAATTTTTAATTTTGTCATTGGTTTTGAAAAAAAAATTAAAACAACCTAATAATGCTTCCTGCAAATATTGTTTACATTTACAATACAATATTTTTACATTTACAGTACAATATTTTTTGATTTTGTGCAAATAAAAAAAAAATCTTTTATGACACAGTTTACACCTAATTCATGCAGCATATTTTATGTCATCTAATAGAAACAATACATATATTTTAAATTAGTAATATAATTATATACCTAATATAATTTGAATAGTTTTAATTAAAACATTTTCAAACCAATTCTTTTAAGAACTTGAAAAAATAAAACAACTATAACATTTTATGCTAAAAAAAGTTTCATTTATTCTTTTAGAATCTGCATTTGCACTATTTGTTATAGATTTTTGCACTAGAAAAACAAATTTTCCTACCTTAATATCAATTGTTGAGTTAAACACACTAGTAAACAAACACATTGAATGATCTTCTTCTTTGTTGTGACTATAAATAACTTTTTTTGGACTAAACTTTATATAACTTCTATTTCCTATAAAAAAATAATTAAAAAAGAGTTCCAAAAAATTACTAGATATAAGCAGGGGTTGGGGTCAAATACACTTGATTAACTACAAATACATTAATTTTAGATTTCCAAATACAAATTCAAATACAAATATTTGTAATTTATGTTAGATTGTATTAGATTATTCAAGCCTGGGATCAGCCTATAAGCAAAATTACAATTGCTCAAGATGGATGGAGTAGTGTTTCTAATGATTATTGCTCACAGTACATATGACTCAAGACTAAACTTTTATGCATAACTGATTGTGCATAAAAAAAAACAACACCCAAGTGTTGTACCAAACTCCTTTGTAATGTCATTAAAGATTTTAAAGAAAATACAATATGGGTTTAACATATGGATTGTTAAACTTTTGTTAAATTGTTAAGTTGTTAAATCTTTTTTTTATCAAGTGCATCTATTTGTCAATAAGCATTATTTTATGTTTTTGTTATTTGGGTTGTTTGTTATTATTGGACAAGTAAAAGAAATGCATGTTAGTAAAGAACTTGTAACTGTGAAGTGCACGTTTTATCAATCCGCGAATGAAGCAATTCAGTCTTTATTGATGCTTAGAATTTTGACAACTAATATTGAACAAACACATTTTATATGTTAAAAGATTGGGATGTTTCTTTGATTAAATCCCTCATTTTTTAATCTTATTTTCATTATCTGTTACCACAGCCAATACTTCTTTGTTGTATTTTCCTTAAGATCTTAAATGATCTATATAACATATAACAGCAAAATCTTAGGGCAGAGACCAAAAAGGGCAGCATATTAGTTGTATTTTTATTTTTTTTTTAACTACTTGTTTTTACACTAAATAGGTCAAAATCTTTATTTTTAAAGCAACTATTGTCCAGAATTGAAATTCAATCAAATATGGAAAGAAAATGAAATGCAGTCAACCAAATGGCTCAAATAAATAAATGGCAAATAAATCAACTTTCATCAGCGGCATTAACAACAAGAGTAAAATGAAGAGGATAAAATGAACAGGAACACCAGATCCAGAGGTACCAGATGTAGAGCACCCATCTTTGACAATCACAAAAAAAGTCAGCTTCACCGAGGCTGCCTGCAAGCATATCTCATCAACAGACAAGTATTTGATAGACAGATAAAGGAGGACTGTGAGTATTGGGAACATGCACTAGAGCGAATCATCGCCGTCATCGTATGGCGAGTGTATCGCTCAGTACCACAGCCAACTGGCTGAGTGTGGACTTGTGTTTTCGTGGTACTGAAGAGAAATTTAGTTGTTGCAAAAATGGGAATTACTTTGGTCTTCTGTGACTTATAAGCTAATTTGATCCATTTTAAGCAGTTCATATTTCTAAGTATGGTAATTTTGACAAAGGAAACCCTTCTATCTTTCGAAGAAAATTTGTAAGAACCTTATTGAACTATTGACAAAAAAAGGTTAATTCAAGTAGCATCTGCAAAATGAAATTTTAGTAAATGCACAGACCTATCTTTTGACAATGCAGCTAATATGTCAGGATGTTACAAAAAAATGCAGCAAAAAATTATGCAATAAACAAATATGCCAACAATGTCTCTTGTGCAGTCCACTCTTTGAATTTAATTGGTCATAGTATAGCTAACTGTTGTAATGTGGGTCTTTTTTACATAATACAGTTGTTCTATACATTTTTCTCTGCATCATTATGTTAATAGAAAATTTTTATTGAATGTCTTGATAATAAAAAGGTGCTGAAATCAGTTTCAGATACTAGATGGAAAGCACATACTGTCGTAACTAATGCTGTTTTAATGTCTTTTCAATAAATTCTCACTGCTTTGGAAAATGTTTCCGATAATGAAAATCAAAAGCGTGACACAAGTCAAGAAGCAGAAAATATTGCTAACAAAATGAATTGGTATTCTTGATCAATATGTGAGATGAGGTCTGAAAGGATTTTCATAGAACAAGCCAGACCCTTCAAAAAGAGGATATTAATCATAAAACATGAGCAGACCTGTATATATCACTAGCAAACAAATTATGCAACATGCAACTGGAAGTTGAAGGGATTGAGAAACTTTTAAAGGATGATACCCAAGGTTGACTATAAGGAAAGCCAAAAAAGGAAGCACTCCAGGAAGAAACAAATGATGAATATGCACAGGAAGTTGATAACAAATTTAGATGATCAAGATGCACATGGAAGTTAAGACAAACTTAGAGTGTGAACTTTATATGTCATCATTGATAAACTTGAAGATCAAATGCAAAGGGTAGGAGAGATATATGGCTATTTTCATTAATAGCTCATATAGGCTCATATTTGTATCAAATTCAAAAAGTGATTAATTAAATTTTACCGAGGAGATATAAACAACAACTTTGCAGCTGAGTTGTAGCAGTTTCATATGTACCTGCAAAATAAATACTTTTCCTCACAGAGTAAAATTTATTTTTTCAGATTTGAAAAGTTTAAAAATCTCACTGAAATAACTCCAAGTGAAAAAGCGAATAATTAAAAGAAAAGACTTGAAATTAAAACTTATATGAAGAAGTTTGTTTTTTTTAGGATTGTTTTGTGTTATGTAATTCAAATTTAAATGAACAATTTTTTGTAACTGTTTATAAAAAAAGAACTTGTTTAAGTTATTAAAAATGTGTGTATCTATTGTTTTCACTTTGATTAAGTCATATTTAACATACTAAGTTAAAAACGCAACTAATAAAAAGTTTATTTGTTAAGGTTAAATTTTAATTTTTTTTTTTTAAGTTTTAAGTTGAAAATATAAAACCTAAAAATCTAAATAGCTTTTTAAAAACTATTAAAACTCTATATTTCTTTATTGTTATTGTTTTTTTTTTACTTCGTTTTTTTTTTTAACATGCTTTTTAATAAAACTCTTATACTAGTCATTTGAACTGAGTTTATTTAAAAATAACAAAACATTAAAAGTTTTAAAAGAGAACTTTTCTACTTTAAAGACACTCACAAAAACACAATAGTAAATAAACATTTTTTTGCTTTTTTTATTATAATTGCATACGTAATAAAGCCATATTTTATTTCAAATACGTTTTTTACTACTTTTTGTTTAAGCAAGTAAAATAAGACAACCTAAAAAACATAGTTAAATTTAATAAAACAGTAAATTTTATTGTTTTAAAAAAAATTGTATTTTGCATGATCTATTTTAGCTGTGTGAATTGACTTACACGAGTGTAAAAGCCAGTAGCTGCGCACCATTCCTGTCTTTATATATATATCAGGGCTTCTAGGAAAAAAAGTTGGGCAGTGGTACCCCCTTGTTCCGGCAAACTTTAGCGGAAAATCTGCAGTTTTTTTGCAAAAAAAAACAGTATTTGTTGTAAAAAATGTAAAAAAAAATAGTCCTCAAATTTTAATTTGGCTGACGCCCAAATACAGTTGACGCTGTTGAAAACGGTCTAGAATAGCCCCTGTATATATATATATATATATATATATATATATATATATATATATATATATATATATTATATATTATATAATTATATATTATATATTATATATTATATTATATAACATTTATATATTATTATTATATATTATAATTATATATTTTTATTATTAATTATTATTATTATTATTATATTATTATATATATATTATAATTATATATTATATATTATTATATTATATATTATTATATTATATATTATTATATTATATATTATATTAAGTATATATATACATATATATATATTATATATATATATATATATATATATATATATATATATATATATATATATATATACATAAATATAACAGGCCTTCCCCAAAAACGCATGTGGTTTATCGTCTTGTATATCCTTGCATGAATATTTTATCTTAGACAACTTGGTCAACTTGTTTGCAAGTTTTATTATATTAAACATTGCAGAAAAACTAAGTTTCAAAAACAAAGAAAGTAAAAGTAACATAAAGAAATTTAATTAAATTTAAATTTAAAAAATTTAAAAAATAATAATAATTTAAATAATTTGTGTACTGTTTTTAATTTTGTTTTTTTTAGGGTGGTTTTTATTTTCAGCAATGAAATTAGATTAGGCAAAGCAAAAAAAAAACAGTTTCAAGCCGACATTAAAAAGAATGATTTTCCTGCATTTTATTATTATTATTTTTTTAAAGAGGAAAACAAAAACATAAATTGCTATCTGTTAGCGAAATAAATTTTTATAATTTTAATGTAACAAGTATATATTATCCCTATATGAATACGTCTATGGAATGCATGCATATATTTTTATGTATAACTTTTTTGATTATATAACTATATTTATTTGTGCAAAGGTATAGCTTATTTAGATAAGGCATTTAGTTCGTACACAGAACCTCTGTTGTTCGAACCCCACCACTATCCTTTTTTAAATTGTTTTTCTTTTAAATACTGCTGGTCATACATTTGCTTTGTAACCATTTCTCATTTCTTTTTTGTAAAAAAAAATCTTTTTGTTGTATGTTTTTGAATGATAAACATCTCTTCACACTCAGATTTCTTACACCATTTAAGTCTTTCAGTGTATTTTCTAAGTAAGGCGCACACACATATACATAGTTATTAAGCAACAATTAGGCCATGCCGTCTACACATTTTTCACATAGCATCAATTGATTCATATAACCTTTCTATTCCTGTACATTTTTTATCCCTAATCTTTCAGTGCTTTGTAATTTTGGATACCTGTTGCTTTTTAACATTCAGCTCAGTGCGCTTAGCTCTACCCACCCCCTTCCTTTTGGTTTACAATGTTATTGGTGAACATTTATTAATAATTATTAATAATTGTTATGCAATTATTAATAATTGCTTACGTAAATATTTCACCAATAAGATAGTAGACCAAAAAGGAGGATAAAAAGCAAAAATAACAACACTATTTAAATTATTTTTTTAATTTTTTATTTATTTATATTTATTTTAATTTCCTATTTTGTTAGTTTGTTTTCTGTGTTTTTGAAACTTAGTTTTTTCTGCAACACTTAATATGATAAAACTTGCAAATGGTTGTGACCAAGCTGTTTAAAATAAAATACTCATGCATGGACATGAGTAATTTATTTTAGACAATGTGCGATCGCATGCTATTGAAAACGTCTTGAAAATGCGCTGAAATAAAAAATGAAGTAAGAAATTACTTATAATGATTGAGTACTATAAAAAACATTTTCTTTAAATTATCGAAAGATGTTATATAGTTAAAAAGTTTATTTTTTACGACAAATGTAAATGTTTTTTTTAAAAATTTTTACTATTAATTTTATAAACAACAAAAATGATTGTTTCAAAAAATTTTTAATTGAATACATAAATTTAATAGTCAAAAACATTACCCAGTTATTTTGCATAATGCTTTGTAAACTTTTTAATGAAAAGTTTTTATACAACGCTAAACGCTTTATTAAAGTTTTATTATACTATTAAATAAACTTTTATTAAATATTAAATAAAATTTTAATTTATTAAGTAATTTTTTTTTTAATGATGAATGTAGATGTTTTAAAACAATTTGTTTTAATAATTTTATAAACAACAGCAACAACAAATGTGTTTCAATAAACTTATTTTTTAAAATTCATAAAGTTAATAAAGTCGAAAATATACTAAGTTTTTTTGTTTTAATAATAAACTTTCTAATTAATTGTTTTTACACTACATTAGTAACTTAATTAGAAAGTTTACAAAACATTAACAACAACAAAATTTTAAGCACTTTTAAATAAAGTTATAAATTTTAATGATTGTTTTATTAAAAAACATTAAATATAAATTAATAAAGAATATTTAAAAAAGCTATACTCAATTTAAGAAAATTAGTGCATGTTATGATTGTTTGAAAAAAATTTTATGAATGGTTTTATTTTATGAATAGTTTTCTATTTAAATAGTTTACAAAAACCTCATAAGAGTTTGCCTAAATTACAAAAATATTAAAAAAGATCAAAGTTTTAAAAATATTTAACCTTAATGTAATTATAAGCATAATTAATTAATTTTCTATTAGAATTTTAATTTTTCAGTTTTATATTACTTAACTTTTTTTTAAGCTTTATTTTTTAATTTTTTTTTTTTTTTCAATTTCCTTTTAATTTAATGTTTTAAGCTTGTTTATTTTCATTCTTTTGACGGGTTTATATATATATATATATATATATATATATATATATATATATATATATATATATATATATATATATATATATATGTATATTTTAAACATCTTAGGAACAGTCGCAGAAAAAGGATGAGACTTAATTGAATGATAAGTAACATGAGAATGAACTTTAGTTGATGGTACAAGAGACGCTAGCTCTTTAGAGCAGTGCCCATTATAGTATCTGTAGAAAAGAGAAAGAGAAGCAACATAACAACGATGTGATAATGGTTCGAGGTTGGCTGCAAGAGCAGGTCCAACTAGGTTTACAATGCGTTTTTGCACCTTGTCTAAAAGAGAAAGGGCATTATTAGAAGATCCGCCCCAGATATGGCAACAGTATTATATACAAGGCCGGATTTGAGATTTATAGAGATAGAGAATAGAATCCGAAGTAAGAAAGTGTCAAGCTCAATAAAGAGATGCAACCTTAGCAGGTGCTAATTTTGCAACGGATTTGATATATTGTTTTTAAGAAAGATCGGAAGTAAGAGTTAATCCTAGAAGATGAAGAGTAGATGACTCATAGAGTACACTACCATTCATAAATATAGGAAGATCTAAATTATTACAATAACGATTGACTGAAAAAAATTGAGTTTTATCTGAATTAAAGTTCACCAGCCACTGTGAGCCCAATGCTGTAGCAGAAGTGAGATCCTTTTCAAGCTCAAATGCTCCCTTGAAGCAATCAGAGAGTGTTAGCTTCTTATCATGACAAGAATAAATGGTAGTATCATCAGCGAACAATGCCACCTTAGATGTGAGAATATCTGGAAGATTATTGATGTAAATTAAAGAGTATAGGGTCAATGATAGAACCTTGAGTAATCCCTGAAGTTACAGAGTAAGAAGAAGAGTGCTGTCCATCAAGGACAATTTTTATACTACAATTGGAAAGGAAGGATTTAATAATCTTAGAGATGTTACCAGATAAACCATAAGAAGAAAGCTTATGGAGAAGACCAGCTTGCCAAACTTTATCAAAAGCTTTAAAAATGTCAAGAGCAATGGTCTTAACCTCTCCACCTTTATCTAACGCACAATAAAACCTATCGGTTATCACTGTTAGCAAATCAGCTGTAGAAAGAGAAGATGGAAATCCATATTGATGGTCAGAACGTAAGTTGAAGTTGGCAGTTACAGCTGAGGAGGCTACTCATTTTTTTATCAATCAAATGTATCAAATTTACCAGTTAAATCAAGAAAAATAAAATCATTTATTACAAGATCACAAAGTAAAATAACATTAAATTTATAATTCTATTTATTACTAAACTCTTAAAGTTGATACCTGTATTTACTTTGTTATTATCACCATGTATGTTGTCAATTTTCTTATTCATGGTTTCAATAGCTCTACTTGAAAAATCTAAGATATCACCAAGTTCATAAACTTTTTTTTGAAGATCGTGGATACTTTGCTGAACATTATTAGTCTACAATTTATAATTAAAAAAATTTCTTAAACTAAATATATATATATATATATATATATATATATATATATATATATATATATATATATATATATATATATATATATATCAAGCCTTCCCGGGAAGCGTGTGGGGTCGCACACCTTGTTCGTTCATGTTTAAAGTAATTTTTTAAAACAAACTGCCACGGCAGTTTGCATCTTTTAACTTATAAAGTGTTTCAATAATTGGCGGCAAAAAGCTAAACTCATCTACTAAGAAAAAAAAAACAATCCTTAAAAAAGGAAACAAAATTGAAACAAAATATCAAGCTTAAATAAATAAACTAGAAATTTAATAATTAAAAAAAGTAAATTTAAAAAAATAAAAATTTTATAAAATTTTTATACAACTTTTGTATTCTTTAGAGTAGTTGTTGAAAAAAAACGTGTATATAAGAATATGGTCTTAACACTACCGGTCTATATAGAGATGATGGTCTTTGCTGCTCCTATAATATCAGTGGTCCTCAATCGGAAAAAATAAAGAAAAATCTAATAAAATTTTTAAAGACAATTTTAAACTTAACATCACTATCAGACCAAACATAAAAACCGTAAATTTTCTAGATTTCTTAACCTTAACCTTTCTGAGAACTTACTTAACCTTAACCTTTCTAGATTACTTAACACTTAACCTTTCTGAGAACTCTTTTTAAACCTTATAGAAAACCAGGAGATAATCCTTTATATATTAACATCAACTCGAATCATCCATCAACCATTATTAAATCGATACCAAAAATGATCTCTAATCGCATCAGTAATATATCTTCAAGCAAAGAAGCTTTTGATAGAGCCGCACCATTTTTTAATAACGCTCTCAATTCTTGTGGATGCAAAGATAAGATCAATTGCATTCCAAATATCCAGAAATATAATACAAAATCTTGAAAAAGAAACATCTGGTTTAACCAGATGTTTCTTTTTCACTCAACGTCAGAACAAACGTAGCCAAAACATTTTTGAGTAAATTTAATAAATGCTTTCCTAAAGGCTGCAAATTTTACAGACTTTTTAATCGAAACAACTTAAAGTTATAAAAAAACTAGACAAATTAAGACTCAAGCTTGGCAGTTAAAGATTAGTTAAAGTTAAAGTTATAACTATATTTAGAATGCATTATCAAATCAACTCAAATATGACAAAGACAAATAAGAGATTTGAAGTAGTAAAAAATATTATTAAGAGTAAGAAAACAGCAAACATGATAAAGAAAAGCAACCTTAGCAGAATATAACATGGTAACAGATAAGATATAACACTTTTATAAGAGGTCAGTATTAAGAAGACATAAAGTAGAGGACTCAGTAAAAGAGTTACAATTTATCAATATAGTCAACTTATCAATACAATATAAACAAAATTGAAATAATATCAAATCATCAATACAATATCAACAATACTGTAATAACTTTTACCAGTTTGAACAACTGAGTTTTTTTGGACTATATATCTCCTTGTAAGCCCTAAGTTGTCGCTTAAGAGACACAATTATATAACATTACATTCACATTACATAAGATCACATTCAAAATCAGCAGCTAGAGACTAGAGATGATAGCTCCTTTGAGAAGCGCCATGAAAGTATTTGTCACCTTAACATCAATAGTGCGTTTTAAGACTTTGTCTTGAAGAGAAAGAGCATCATTAGAAGAACCAGCCTAAATATGAAAACAGTATTTCATATAGGGATGAATATGGGATTTGTAGTGGTTGAGTATGGAATCAGGAGTAAGATAATGGTGAGCACGATAAAGAGAAGCAACATTAGCAGATACTAACTTTGCAATTGATTGTTTATATGTTTTACATGAGAGGTTAGTAGTGAACAATAATCCAAGTAAAAAAGATGACATTGATATAGGTATGTGATAGTTGTTTGCAGTAAATAACTGAGTTTTGTTGGATTTAAAACTCACAACCCACTGCAAGCCTCACCACTAACAAAAGTGGGATCAAAATCAAAACTTTAATATATTAACAATAACATAATACAACTTTGTTCAGTTGTTGCGAATATTGTAGCAAAAGCTGAAAAAAATTAAACAAACATAACTATACCTCTTCCTGAAAGCCATCATTGTATGTATTTGAGCTAAATTGATCCAAAAAGAAATACAGGCACATAATGATGAAAAAAAAAGAACTGCTACAAAGTAAAGCTGTTAACTTTTTCATTTCAAATTTGCCAAATTTTTCTAAAAGTAAAGTTATTATGAACACCATTAGTAAATACATAAATGTATTCTAAAAAGACTTTGCTTCATTATGTAAAAAAAAACCTTAGGCTTATTAGGATAGGAATCATTTAATTTGTTGCAACACCATGAAAAATTATTAGTTAATGTGCTTGCATTTTAAAAGAATTAAAACTTAATTAAAAATATATATATACATATAAATATATATATATATATATATATATATATATATATATATATATATATATATATATATATATATATATATATATATATATATATATATATATATATATATATATATATATACATAAATGGTTTTATATAATTTAATTTAGTTAATAATTAAGATCAGTAAATAAATTTGTCAAGTAAGACAAAAAAAAAAATTTCTATTTAATATTATACAAAATCTATTATAATAGCTGCAAAAGTATATATTAAAATAGACAAGTAGTTGTAAAAAAAAGTTTTGATGAGAAAATTTATCAATAAAGTAAATCAAAAACAGACTGAAATCCATTAAAAATAACTATTTTTACTATTAAAGGCAGGGCAGTTTTTACGCATTAACACGTCCACTAAACAGATTTTTAATAATTTAATTTCAATTACTCCAACAACTCAAAATGTTTACGAGTTATATAAAACACAACTAATTTTATACAGATAATAGAATACAGTAAATTAAACATACAATAGCCTAACTAAAACATAATATAATAATTAAATTAAAATAAATTTTATAACAAAGTATATTGATACTTAAAATGTGTTAGTGTGTGTGTGTGTGTGTTTTCGTGTGTTTTTGTGTGTGTATATGTGTGTGTACTATTTTCAAAATGATAGACAAAAACTATTTATTTTAATGACATTAATTATAGTTTATTAGTTTACATTTTAACTTTTAATTAGAAAATTTTAGTTAAAATATCAATAAAAACTTTTAGTTAAAATTTAAATAATAATAAAGACTGCTCTTGCTAGGATAAAAAAAAATTTATAAAGAAAATTTCAAGGAACTTAGAGTTAAAACAAAAACTAATAAACTATAGCTGAAATTGTTAAAATGTTTGATTGTCTAAAATTTTAAAAACTGTGAACACACACAAAAACACACAAAAATGCTCACAAACACACACTAACATACACACATACACACACACACACACACACACACACACACACACACACACACACACACACACACACACACTTGCTAAACAAGATATTTTATAAAATCAAAACATTAAAACAAAACAAAACAAAAAAAACATTCAAATGAATAAAAGTTTTATTTGTTTTTGAAAATATGATTTTTTCAAAACATAACTCGCGAATTTTTAATTTTTTTTATTTTAAATAAAGTTAGATAATAAGTAATTACAATAAATTAATTAAAAATCAGATTTGATTGAATTAAAAGTTAATTATAACTTTTATTTACATTTTAGGTTGATTATATTTAACACTTCATTTTCTGTTCCCAATTTCGGTCTTTAGCTTGCAATAGTTTAGCTTGCAATAGTATTTTGTCACAAATTGAATAGATATGGCAGCTATATAAACCAAATAACGACAGTCTGGGGTATGTGTAGCAAATAGTTTAGATGGCACGGTCTTTCAAAATACGCGTATTTATCAAATTTTTATTTTTGGAATGCATCAGTGGCGCCAGTAGGTTCAAAAATATTCCGACTGTGTATCTAATATAATTTAGTTTTAGAAGCTATTATTTTTTTTAAGCTAATTAGGCCATGACATGGACCTACTCATTCCAACACTTTAAATGATTTATCTGCAGTGACGGATCCAAGGGGGGTGGGGGTATGCTCCCCCAGAATTAGAAAGTTCTAAAATATTTTAGAAAATCTTAAACAGTGTCTATATTAAAACCCTATCAGAGATAGTATATGACAAATATCTAAAACAGTTAGTGTGTTTATTCACCCCACATGAGTATATGTCCATACATAGCTTCAAAAAATGCAATCACAAAACTATATTTAAGTCAGGGAAACCAGAAAAAACCCTAAGAGCTGTTCGTTTTTACCCCATTTTACGGTATTCTACAATTTTGTTTTCTAGTAATTAATGCCAGTTGATAAAATATCCAACAAGGTTGAATTTATAAAATCAGCATTTTTTCCTGCCTAGAATGATGAATATTTGATCTTCTTAACTCTCCTAAAAAATTTTTATTTGTGTCTCCTTAATAGCGGCTGCAACTCCTGTTATCTCCTAATAAGGGTACAACTATAAAACTCATCTTAATGGTTCTGAAGCCGGCTGGTAGTAAGGTTTTCTGAACTCTGTGGTTGCTCTAAGAAAATCTGATTCCATAAACAGCTGTAAAATGTCAGAGTATTAACAGTGTCATGTTGCGTACAGATCGCCTGTAAGTGTTGCGTACAGATTGCTGTAATGTTGCGTACAGATTGCCTGTATCCCTGTAAGTGCTCAAGGTATGCATTGTCGAGGTCACATAAGGAGTCCTTTAGCTACAACTTTGGGTAGTGCATACCTGAAAATTATTTCATTAAATATTTGTTCCTCATTTTATCTTTTAGATTTATAATGACTAAAGAATAATTACAAAACAAAAAAACAAAAACAAAAAAAATTATGCTTAAAAATAATTAGGGTAACACCTTAATTATGTAGGTTTTTTGTTTCAAGATATCTTTTGATTGCAAAAAAAATATTTACATCAAACTTTGCATGTTCTGAACTAAAAAAATAATTAATAAATCAAAACTAAAACTTAATTTGGTTGATTAAAATAATTTGGGTACTTTTCTTCGAAAAGAAGTATAAAAAATGCATAAATATAGTTGAAAAAAAAAAAGTATCAACTTTTTTACAGTTCAAAACTTAGACATTATTCGAAGGCCAGCATTAGAAAAAACCCTGTGGAACTCCACTAAGAATGCTTGTTGATTTGAAGAGTGAATTTTCGACCAAAACCCGTTGATATTTCAGAAATTCTAAGATCCTTATAATGAGTTTATCTCTTAAACCATACTCTGCAAGTTTTCTTAAATATTTTGGATGAGGTACAGAGTCAAATGCTTATTGGAAACAGGGCCGTCACGAAGAGGTCTCTCATGAATGAGGGAGGGGGGGGAGGGGAGGAAATTTTTTTGTGTTTTTTGTTAACTAGACAATTGAACGATTTTTGTGTTTTTTGCAAACTTGAGACACACACACACACAAAAAAAAGGAGATCCTCGATATTTGACACTTGCCAACTATACTTTAAAACTTGCTAACTGAAATGCTAAATATACAAATGAGTCAACTCAGACGTATATATAATAGCTTTGAGGGGGTGGGACAACCCCTGCACCCCTGATCGGGACAGCCCTGATTGGAATTTAATGTGTACCAAGTCGTTAATTTTGTTTAAATATGTTGGCTTGTTGCATGTGCATCTTTTGGATAAAAAACCGTGTTGATAAGGTTCAATAATTTAATTAATTTAATTTAAAAGAGTTTAACTATGTATAACTCCGCTCTGATATAAATGATAAAAGCCGTAATAGAGTGTAGATAGAGCCGTAATATGTACTTTAAATTGATAATTGCAAAAATTAGCAAATTTAATTTTAATAATTGTCATTCAAACTAACAATCTCCGTTAAATATAAAAAATATGAAACAGTAAAAACAAAAAAACAAAACAAAAAAAAGCTAAGATATGAAATTCGAAGTTCATTTAAAAATAATTATTAAGTTTCAAAATGTTATTTTTTATTACAAACTTATTTAACTATTACAAACTTATTTAACTACTATACCAGTATGCTTAAATTAATAACGCCATCGTAAACTTTATCTAAAATCGGTCTTTAACCTTAATAAATCGATCGCTTAGTAAATGATCGATTAATTGCTTTCTTACTCATGTTATTGTTATCGTTTTTTGCTTTTTGATGTTCCATAGTTTAGGTCCTGGGTATGCTATTCCATATTCAGAAAACTTGTAATTTATTTTTGCAATTTATTTTGTTGGTTCAATCTTAGAAAATAACTTT
Organism: Hydra vulgaris; assembly: GCF_038396675.1. NCBI lineage: Eukaryota > Metazoa > Cnidaria > Hydrozoa > Anthoathecata > Hydridae > Hydra > Hydra vulgaris. The sequence continues at coordinate 27,444,968 of NC_088922.1, read as the reverse complement.
TCGTTCATATTTTTAATAAACTTATCGCAAGCGTTTTTTGGAATAAGGCTTTTATTGTATTATATAATCGTATTTTATTGTATACATAAAAATTAAGCGTTGCGAAGTCCTAATTTTTATGTATAATATTCAAAGAATGAACCAATGGAATACTTAAACCATTAAAATTGAATAATAAATATAAATTAAATCTTAATTTATCAACACTTTTAGTAAATATTGATTTAATATATATTTAACAACTCCACGCCTCTCATTAATGGTTCTGCATATTAACGTTTTTTCTTTTATATATAAGTTGACATGAATGTTTTTGTAGAGAGAATGTTTTAAGTTTTTTTAGCTGAGAACTAGTACATGTAAAATTGAAACATGTAATTATATAATAAAATATACTTTGTTTTATTCACATTGAGTAAGAATTAATATGCCTTAAACCATTCATTAACTTTCATTAAGAGGCGTAGCAAGGAAAAAGGGGATGAGGAGCAAAAAAGAGGGAAGGGGGGGAAGGGGGGGGGGGGAAGAGGCGAGGGGCCCTAAGCCCCACTCTGAAGGGGGTGGGGTGGGGCGCCAAAAATGGAAAAAAAGCCAACAACTGATCAGTGACTAACAGTAACACAACTGAATTGAGCAAGTTCAAGAACAAGAGCCAGTCAGCAACAAGCAACCCCAAGAAAATTTAAAATAATCCCAAACCTCAGATCTTCTAAATGTGCTGACGTCTTTAAAAGTAGCCATGTTTTATTTTTACTTTTATTTAATTTTTATTTTTTCTAAACGTAAACAAACAGTGGTCAAACGATTACTGTTCATTTAATTTTAAACGGAAAAAGACTGACACATTCTTAATTGCTATGGTTTTACACATGACGTTATTCTGTTTGTATTTTAAAAGTGGTCAGACAAACACTGTTTTTTCTAAAATTTAAATAGCTACAAATAAATCAAAAAGGAAAGAACATTGTTTTCAAAAAATGTTACAAGTTTTAAAACACTAATTTTTATTTATAATTCAGCTGTATTTATTAAAATGACCGTAAAGGCATTTTTTCTGAAAGTTCGAACTTTTAAGAGAAAAAAACTCGAACCTGAACGTTGACATTTTGACTTAAAGTTCGAACATTCAACTTTAACATGTTCGAGCTATCCGAAGTAATAAGATTTGTTGACATTAGTTTTGTTACCAAGAATGTTGTGATCAGAGAGTCATTTCTTGGATACATTGAAATCAACGCCAAAGATGCAGCAACTCTTGAAACTGTTATTACTGAGAAACTTGAATCGGACAACCAACCATTGGCAGATTGTAAATCCCAATGTTACAACAACGCTGCTGTGATGACAGGACATATCTTTGGACTTCAACAACAAATATGTGAACGAAATCCTCGAGCATTGTTTGTGAAGTAAAGAAAACCATAGTTTGAACTTGGTTGGAGTTCATGCTTCTAAAGTAGATCCTATAGTCATTACATTTTTTGGAACAGTTGAAAGCATTTATCTGTTTTTTTCTCGTTCGACTCTGCGATGGGAGAAATTAAAAAATGCTGTTAAAATCACTTGTAAACGGAAACCAGAAACCAGATGGAGTGCAAAAGCAGAAGCTGTTAAAGCAATTTCTGAAGGAGTCACTGAATCGGTTAAACTTCTTGAAAGTCTTTTTGATAACATAAGCCAGACGATGGATACAAGAAACGAAGCTGGAATTATACTTCAAAATAATCTGAAATTTTATTGTTTTACTTCATTTCTGAAACAACATTCTCAGAAAAGTAGACCGCATTCAAAAGCGACTTCAAGATCCCACAATGAACTTTAAAGATGCAGCATCTGATATGGAAATGTTGGAAAATTATCTCAAAGAATTTCGTGATCATTTGTGCCGAAATGCAATTGAGTATAGCAAGGGCAGATGTATGGAATAGGGAACTGAAGTTAAGAGGAGAGTCAGGCGACGGTAAATAGTTCCAGGATAGATAGTGGACTCTCTGCTGAAGATGAGGTTAGCAGAATTTTGAAAGTGATATTGGATCGTTTCCAACAAGAACTAACAACTCCCTTTAGACAATTAAATGATCTCAATGAAAAATGTGGATTCTTGCTCGATGTGAGAATATTGCTAAAGAGGGGTGGTAAACTTTTACAGTACAGATATCAGTGGAGCAGAATTATTTACTGAAATCGCAGACTGTCGGATGCTGCTTAAATCTCGTGGGGGCCCAATACCAACAGCTCCGCTGGATTTACTTTCATTTATTTTGTCATACGGAGATGACGTTTTTCCAAACTTAAGCATTGCATTACAAATCTTACTCCTAATTGCAGTGTCAATAGCCAGTTGCGAACGCTCCTTCAGCAAGTTGAAGTTTATTCTTTCATATCTACGAGCTTCAATGGGGGCAATAATGTCTTGTTGATTTGGCAATCCTTAGTGTTGAAAGAGAAACTCTAGAGTCAACAAACTTTGACGACATAATAGATAAATTTGCTGCAGTTAAAGCTAGAAAGATCAAATTATAATTTATAGATAGTTATTGATTAGTGGATCTGATTGACCATCTCTCAATTTCAATGACTAATTCACATGAACCATAATGGATACGTAATTGGAAACATGAGTTAAATTGAGTTTGCATTATGATTAGCATTTGCATTTTTTTATTAAAACTGTCATACACTTGGAAACATTAAGTGTTTTTTTTTAGTTCCCATGTCTGCTTCAGAGGGGCGCCAATTTTCAACATTGCCCTGGGCGCTAGAAACTCTAGCTACGCCACTGCTCTCATTGAAATTCATATCAGAAAAAAGTTGCATGAAATCACTGTTTTAAAGGAAGAAAAATGCATCATCAACAAAACAAAATTTAGTTAAAGTTTGTATTCTTAAAATTAACATAAATTAAGAACAAAAGCGGACTAAGAACTTATACTTGCGGAATTTCACACATAATATTTAGTTTCTCCGGGTTCTTTAACAATATAATATTTTATTAAAAAAATATATTTTATATATTTTTTTATTTCAATGAGGCAGTTTTTTATTAAACCATAGGGGTTTTTTTATTACTCTGCTTAATTTTAGTTTTTCTGAAAGATAAGAACAACCGTATCAAATGCTTTTGATAAGTCCATAGCCCAAGTGTGAAGTTATTGTTATCAAAATTTTGGTCTATTTAAATCTACTATTTAAATTATTGCATGTAAAGTTGAACGATTTTTTCAATAATCATACCGTGTTAAAAAAAAATTTATAATAAATTTATATTTCAAAAATATTTTTATTACTTATATAGGTTTATGGTTGAAGATATTTGATTGATCTTTTTTTTTTTGTAAACCGGGCATACTTTTGCCAACTTTAGTTTATCAAAGAAAATTCCATTATTTATTGAAAGCTTTATAATATGAATTAAAGGACCAAAAACATTACTTTTGTTTGAAATAACCGCATACTAAAAATCTTATCGAAACCAGCTAATTATTTTTTTAATTTCATACTCTTTAGAAATAAAGTCACCATAAAGTACAGCCATCTTAGGTTATTACCCGGAAAAAATTCTAAATAAGCTGAAGTTTAACACATACTCTCGTAACATTATAAAGTAATACCAACCCCCTCCTCCTCCTCCTTATAGGTCTAAGGTTAGCATTTGGGGAACTTTAACGTCAGAAATTAGGTTTATAATAATGTCACATAAATAACAATTCAAAATTAAAATTACAATCACAAAATATCAAAATATAAAATAATTACTATTAAAATATCATTGCTAACTCGTAGGTATCATTTGTGGAATAAATGTTCAGAAAATCAACAATTTGAGTAAGACTTTCGAATCTAAAAGTGATTCGAATATTTTCAAAAGTTAGTGTTCATTTTTTTTTTTTTTTTAAAGCAAAAAAATGTAATATTAATAAACAACTCTATGTTCACAATATAAAATCAGGTTAAAACCAAGAAACACGTAATTAAGAAAATATTTCAATTTAAAAATTCTTCTATCGGCACTTTTCCTTTTTGTTATGTTTTTTAGAAGTTAAATAAAACTTTTTTTCCAGAAACAATGAAGACAAAAAAGAATGAATGAAGACAAAAAAGAATGAATGAAGACAAAATAGAATGAATGAAGACAAAATAGAATGAATGAAGACAAAATAGAATGAATGAAGACAAAAAAGAATGCATTATCTGTAAAGAAACAGTATTAAATCCATCGACTTTTGGTACAAAGGGATTGAGAAGACTTAAACGTTTTTGTATTGAGAGGAATTTCGAAGAAATAAATGGAGAAATTAATTTAAAGATCAGAGAGTAGAAAAAAAAATTCGTCCATGAGAAATGTTTTCGAACATTTACAGAAACAGGAAAATTTACATTGAGTCCGAATAAGAAATTCAGATCATCAGTGAACACTTTTGACTGGAAAAATCCGTGCTTTTCTGTGGCCATCCAAAGGACTTACACCATCCTGAACGAAATCCAGTGTCGTTTGTTACTGCATTGGAACTAAAAGGAAAGTTAATTGAATGTGTGGCTTGAAATACTTATGAAGCTGGAGACAAATTAAAGAGACGCTTTCATTCATGCAACGACCTTATTGCAGGAGAAGGAATTTACCATCCTTCATGTCTTTTTAGCGTTCTCCTTTATAAGAAAAGATGTAATACATCTATTGGAAGGCCAATCGATAATAGCAAAAAGTTTAGGTTTGAAAAAATATGCCAATGGTTGATGGAAGATGGTGACAGTGAGTTGTACACGATGAATGAATTGATTGAGCAATTTAAAACAGAGGATACAACAAACTATTTACCAAAACATTCGAAAAATTTGTTGAAGAAGTGCTATGGAGATGCAATTTATTTATCTGAAACAGCTGGTCAATCAAATGTTATATGTTTTAACGAATTTTCTTACTATATTTTGAGCGAAGCAAAGAAAAACAGCGAGTAAAGAATTTATTATCACAGCAGTTATTATCAAGCAGCTGCAAAAAATAATCAAATCTAAAATTCGTGAAATTCAAAAATCAATTTCTACCCAACTACTGAAGACATAAGAAATCAAGCAATTTTTTTCTCAACTACTGAAAACATAAGAAACTTAGGTGGTCAGAAACAGTGGATACCTGAACCCCTTCAGATGTTATTAATCTTAAACGCGGTAGTGGTGTAGTGGTAAAGCGCTCGCTTCATAAGCGAGAGGTTTCAAGTTCGATCCACACCACTTCCTTGGTAGTACCAACTCTGGTAGCTCAACTTGTTTCTCCGCGCAGCGGCCTTGTTTGTCAAGGTTAGTGTTTTGGAGTTATGGAGTTGAGAGAGGGTTATAACCACTATTAAGTAGCCTCCTCATCTGTAGTGGCTTTATCGGCCTTGAGGAGGTGAATAAAAAAAAAAAAAAAAAAAAAAAAAAAAGCTTACTTATTCCAAACAAAATTTAGAAAGTTTTGGTTGGTCAATGTGTAACGTATGCTGCGAGAAGCAGGTCTCTGATTTTTCCTATTTTATTTGGCATTATAGTAAAGCTTGATAAAAAAATTTGGATCCAAATGGTTAATGAATCATCTTGCAAACCTAGGGTTATCTATTTCTCTGGGTGAGGTTCTGCATTACGAGCAATCAGCGGTTAACCACCGCAATGAAGAAGACAATCGACCAACGTTTTGTCAGTGGGCAGCAGACAACGTAGATCATAATCTTATAACTTTGACTGGGAAAGAAACTTTCCACGGAATGGGCATAGCATCCATGTCAGATAAAATATTATGCTCTCAACACAGAAAGTTGCTCGAAATAAAGGTTACATGAAAAATACCTTATTCACAAGTTGCCAGTTGTAGCCAGACTGGGAGGTTTTCACACAATTATGAACTTTCTGGGTGCTGTTGGGAAACTTATGAATGGGTCTGGTTTAGAAGAACTTTTTAGTGTAGACCATATAATATCTGGCGAGCTCACCTACTAACAGACTCATGCTTAACATATATACTTTTTGAGTAAATTGAATTCCGAGATCAAGGTACAGATAGATCACTAATCAAAGAATTATTAAAATATAGAGACAATAACACGATTCCAATGGAGGAAATCAATAATTTTTGCGAAAATGAAAGATGATTAAAATTTAGCAGCCATTAACAAATAAAATTAATTATATTGAACAAAAATTAAAAACATCAAAGCTTTGGCTTATTTACCGATTTTACATAAATTTGATAAAAACCTACATTGTTGCAGAAAGCACATCAAACTGATATCTACATATACAATTGACGCTAGAAATGCTAACTCTTTTTGCTGCTTGTGGTCAAATAAACTATGAAATGTTTATGCAAAGTTAGCAAAATTGTATGCTCAACAGGTGATATTTATAGGTAGTTTGCACCCGTTGCTTGAAAATTTTAATAACAAGAAACATGCTGCATGTCGAAGTGTACTTTACTCGGGTGGTCTGTGGCCGGATTTGATTATAGAGCAGACACTCATGCGATCAATCAAGAGCAGAGGAGGCTTAACAAGAGGACGTGGTATGAAAGAGAGCACAAGGTACTTATGGGTATTAGTTGTACATTATAAAGCAGTTATCAACGACGCAATGAATTTCTTTTCAAATTCCACAATAATAGCTAGTGAGCAACATGTATATCTCGGTCAATCACGAATGAAACGAGATACGAATGATTGAAAAAAGTTTTATTACTGGCTTTCAATTAGAAATCCGTTTTCTTTCAATGATAAAAACTTACACTCATTGTCATTTGGTTTTATTTTAATACTAGGTAAAGATCCGGTAAATTGCCAGCAACCAGAAGAAATTGGATCAAAAGCAAAGGTAATAATGAATAACCTTAAGTTCACTGCGGTCAAAATTAAGAGAAAAGATCAAATTAAACGATTGGATTCTTTAACAAAAGAAGGTTTATGTGAACTCACTAACTTTGCTCACAAGACTCGCTGCAGTTGCTATAAGGAACAACGACGAGGAGAAACATTTCAGATTTGAGTTAACAACAGAGCCAATGTCTCTGTTTAAAGAAATAACGATAAGAAAGCCAGACAAACCTTCCATGAAAAAAGTTATGCTGAAAGATGCAGTAGCCATGGAAATTGATATGATAGATGAGAGGAGCACATACTTGATTGACGGTGGTGCACTTCTACACTACGTCGGTTGGCTCAAAGGCTCCATATTTAAAAAGATTGTCAACAGTTATTTGAAATACATTTGCAAACAATACGGATTGGTACATATAGTGTTTGATGATTATGAAGTTCAATCAACTAAAAATGCTGAACATGCAAAAAAATATGCAAATAAACAATGTCCTGATACTGACGATAAAAAAGAAAACGTTGTTCAGGTTTCCAAAGAAATTTTATGGCAAACAAAACAAACAAAAGCCAAATTATCAAGCTACTTTCGCACTGTTTAAAAAATGACGGGAACACTGTTATCAATTGCCCTGGTGTTGCTGATACAACTATTTGCTCAACAGCATTAGAGTTTTCTTCATTAAAATCTGAAAAACGAATCATTGTGGTTGCTAATTACGCAGATATTTTTGTTATTCTTGTTTACCATTGGCAAAAAAAAAGGGTGATATTAATTTCAACAAAATTGCCTGCATAAATAATGGAGCATGAAGTCATTAAATATAACTGTGAACAATATAAACAACGACATTCTGTTTGTCCATGCTATGAGTGGATGTGATACTGTAGTATTCTGAGGATAATGTTAGATTAAGAATTGAATACAAAATAAAGTTTAATGCGTGCAGACCGCCATCTTTATTTCAAGTAATAATGATAACACATCTTTGTATTATGCCAAACACGATAGAGTTTCAGGAATACTTGTAGCTTCTTCTATTTCATTGTTTGCTGTTTCCTCATTTGATGTAGGAGGTGTAATAACTGCCGGCAATTCGTTTGGTAAATCAAGTTGCTCATGCTGATATGCTAGTAGTGCTCATTGGTTTTAATCAGATGTTTACGAATGCATCGATATACTTTTCCGTACTTATCTACCACGTTGTATGATCTGGATAATGTTAGTTTTTCTTTAACTTTCACTTTCTTCCGTGTTCCATCTTTTCTCATCCGGACGGTATAGTTTGCTACGAGATTTAGGAGTTCAGATGCGTTCCGATCATGGTGTTGTTTTTGACGATTTCTAGACTTGGTGATCTGACTATAAGTATTTAAAGGAACTGCTGACATAATTTATACGCCCATTTCACTGAGACCATTTGATTCGGGATAGCTAGAACTCGATGGAGTGTTGAACCCATATTCTTTTGAGAAGTTGAGAAACTCTGCACTGTTGTAGGGGTTGTTATCGGCAATGAGATTTGAAGGTATTCCGTGACGATTAAAAATGGTTTTCACGAATTTGATTACAGAGAATGCCGTTTTGTCAGGAATGACACTGTTCTCTATAAATTTAGAGAAGTAGTCTACAACAATTACATAGATTTTTCCATGCAACTCACATATGTCTGATTCTATTTTATTCCATGGTAAGTCAGGAATGTCGCGTTGAATGATTTTTTCCTTTTGTTGTTATTACGGTATTTAAGGCATTTTTGGCAATTAAGGATTAGTTTATCAATGTCACTTGTAAGTCCTGACCAGTAAACAGCGTTTCGAGCTCTAGCTTTTGTCTTTTTGGTGCCAAGGTGTTATAAATGAAGCTGTCTTAGTATGAGGAGTCTCATAGCAGTTGGTATGACTATTTTATTTTTTTTAGAATTATTCTCTCTGCTAGGTATAAGTTGTTTCTGATGGTCCAATATTTCTTTTCTTTATCGCAAAGCGTTTGTCGGTTTCGGGGCCAGCCATAAGTTATACAGTTTGTTATTTGAAATAGCACAGGGTCAGGTTTAGTGTCGTACTGCAGTTGCTTTAGTCTATCTGCTGATATTAGCAAGTTTTGAACTAAAGTGTGGACCATAATGATGCAGTCCTCATCTTGACTATCATCCTCGTCAAAAATGTTGAGGTGGGCACGTGATAAAGAGTCAGCAATGTGTAGATCTTTTCCTGGAACATATTTTATTACAACTTTATATTTTTAGAGTCTTATCAGAAGTCTTTGTATGTGAGGTGGTGCTTCTGATTTTAAATTTTTTTTCTGGTTTTAAATATCTTTTCTACATAATCTTCAAATGGTTTTATTTTTCCAGAAGGTGGCCTGTATATAACATAGATAATATTTTTTAAGGCTTTGTTTGCAATTTCAATGCGCAACGACTCATAATTGCTTGTGGTTGAGAATAATTCTTTTTTACATTCATAAGACAATAAGTTATTTATAAAAATACATAATCCCCCACCTGTCTTCTCAGAGTTCCTAAACTGATGAGTTGCTTTATAATTTTGTAAATGATGATTTGAATCATTTTCAATATTAACATCATCACACCAAGTTTCCTTAAGACAAATAACTTTAAAATCAATTTTGCTTTTATACAAAAACTGCTTGAATAATTCAAGATTTTTTCGTAAGCTTCTTATGTTTAAGTGCAAAAGTGAGAACGAATTAATATCTAAACCTTCATTAAGGTTTTCAGATTCGATATCATAGTAAATTGGATTGAAATTTGTAATTTGTTCTTTATAATAGTTTATATCAGGATCAGAATCTTTATTTAATAATATTCTTTTTTTATTTAAAACTGATTTAAATTCAGTGTTTTGGAAAATGGTAAAGATAAATGTATCAAATAGAAAGAAAAAAAATAAATAATGAATAATAATGCAATTATTTTATTAAATATAATAAAATGTGTTTATTTTGAAAGTTAAAAGTAGAAAATGTGATTAAGCGCTGGTTTGCTTTCTCCTCAAATCTTCCACAATTAGTTTATCGTAAATAATAACAGAATACTTACCATTCTTTCTGTGTTCTCTCATCTTGTTTAGTAAATTTTTTCTTACTTCACGTGTTTTGCTGGAAAAATCTTCATTTATATAGATTCTAGATCCTTTAAGTTTCTTTGCTGCCTGTAACACGCTAACTTTTTCTTTATAATGAAGTAATTTGACAACTATGGTTCTGGTCTTGTTTTTTTCATATATTCCCGTTCTGTGCGCTCGTTCTATGCTGATATTGCTAAGACGTAGATTATTCTCGAACAAATTTTGAACTTTTCTTTCTGTATTATCCCAATTTTCAAGTTTATTTTCCATAACTCAATCAATCCGAAGATTATTTCTACTTAGTCCGTCCTCCAACTGTCTTGATTTTTTTTTACCTCTATCATCGATAACGTTATTATTTTACTTTTTATCGTTTTTTCCAGTTCACTTACTTTTTTTACTTGAATTTCCAGCGTGACATATAAACTTTCTTCAATATCTTTATTACATGTTCTAAATTTTTTATTTTTTCATTAACTTTTTTTAGTTCAGCCTTTAATTTTCCGTTCTCCTTTCCTAGCATTTCACACCTTTTTTTAGATTTAGTTACTTCTTTAAGTACCTCATTAATTCTATCATTTGTTAATTTTAGGTTTTCGTTTATGATGTTAAAGATGTCTTTCTGTTGTTTCGCAAACATTTCTTGAAATATATCGCGAACTATGTTTATTGATATAATCGATTCGCTTGTTTTGTTATTTGCGTCGTTTTTATATTTAAGGTCATGACTATTTTTCTTTTCCATTGCAACGATAAAATATATTTACTTATTACACAGGGACTAAAAAGTTTTAGTATATGTTTTTTTCCGTGTAATTTTTTTACACCACAATATTCCTAAACTTTTAGAAATCCTTACATAAGTGAAAACTGCAATTAAAATTAGGCTACAGCTAGGCGGTCTAAAATAATTCCATTTTTTCGCTTTTTGGGCTTTCCTGTGTAGACTTGCTCAAATAGGTAACTTTTTAATACAAACATAAAGAAATATTTCTATAAGAATTATTACTTTAGTACATACATCAACTATCTTATAAAATAACAATACAAAACAATCGCAACAAGCAAAAAAATAAAGTTATTTTAGACCGCTTAACTGTAGCTTTACCTAAAATTACATTGTGTTTGTTAAGAATTTTGTGCTTTTTACCTAGGTTTACCTATTATTCTTCAATTGTCTTGTACGAAAATGATTTTTTGATTTAATTTACACAGTCTGCCACAAATTTTAAAAAAAAAAAGTAAAAAATAAATTCCGGCCAGAAATATTGTAATTCCGACCGGAACCGAATTGATCTAAAAACCTCAAATTCCGGCCGAAACGGAATTCCGGTACATCCCTAATAATAAATAGTTTTTATAGACCACCATCTGGTAACATAAAAAAAGTTTAAAACTCATTTTAAAACATTTCTAAACAAAATAAAAATTCCAGGAAACATATTTATTTGGTCAGGGATTTTAACATCGTCACAAATCAACTATGCTTCTAATAATAATGCTGAGAATTTTATAAATACTCTTTTAGAAAATAACTTTATTCCAACAATAAAAAATCAACAAGAGTTACAAATAAGTCTTCTACTCTACTTGATAACATCATAACTAACAGTTTTTGTAATAGTCCTTTTTACACAGGTATAATTCAGTCTGGTTTATGGGATCATTTTCCTACATTCTTAGCAACTAACAACATTGCTTCAAAATCCACAATATTTCGGCGACAGATCAATAAAAACTCCCGAAATCATTTTTAAAGCTGTTTAAATAAAAATCTTGATTGTTATTTAATTTTGCAATCATGTGATGCTAACAATGCTTATAACTTGTTTCTTGGTCAATTTTGCAAGCAATATGAAGTAGCGTTTCCAGAAAAATAAATAATCATAAATACCAAATCACTTCAAAGCCCCTAGATGACGATAGGCTTACTAAAATCTTCAAAAAGAAAGAAAAATTATATATAAAGAATCTTAAAAAAAAATCTTATAAAAATAAAATAACTTAAAAAATTACAAAAATATATTCGAAAAAACAAAAAGACACTCAAAAAAGCTTTATTATGCTCAGTTATTAAAGAAAACCACGGAAACACTATAAAAGTATGGAATATAATTAAGGGTTTAAATGAAAAAAATAATTATATAAAAAACACTGTGCCAAAAAATCTTTTAATTAATGGAATATAAGTTTATAATAAATCTATTATAGCTGAAGAACTAAATAACTACTTTGTTAATATTGGTTCAAAATTGGCTGCTAAAATCCCACCTAACTCCATTCCTTTTGATTCACATATAAAAATTTATGATGAACTTATGGACGAAACCAGTTTAAAACTTAGCGAGCTGAGAGCTGCATTTAGTCTCAAAAGTAAAAAAAGTGAAGGCTTTGATAAAATTAGTATTGATATTGTCAAATCATTTGATACTAATAAACCTTCTTTATCTCATGTTTTTGATCTTTCATTTAAAACAGGTATTGTTCCTGACAAACTATAAGTTGCCTGTATAACACCAATTTTTAAATCTGGAGATTTAAAGTTAAATATTTTAAACTACAGGCGGACCTTATCTGTGGAAAAAATTTCCAGAGATTGTCAACAAAAACAAGACTACATTAGAGCAATTTAAAAATAAATCAAAGCGATTATTACTGTTCAGGGATCTTAACTTATCCGACTTCAAATATTTCTTTTAAAGTAAGTTTAATCAAACAAAACAAATTTATTTATATAAATAAAATTTAAGTCATCATGTTAAAAATTCATCTTGTGATTATGTTAATTATGAAAATTTATATTATTATTTTTTTATTCAAAAATTTTTGTTTAAATGATTCTTAAACGTTTTAGCGGTTGTTAGCATTTCAACACTTAATTATTTGTTTGTTGAATTTCTTATTTTTCTTAGTTATTTTCTGTTTTAATTCTGATTTATGTTTTTATATACATTTGTATGTTACGGTTATGTAGAACTTTTTTTTAATATATGGGGCTCGGCGATAAGGCAAACTGTGCCTTTTTCTTGCTCCAGCCGTTTTGATAAATGTATATGCAATGCAAACATTAACGGGGAAATAAATTAATTAAAAAAACAAGCAAAAAAAAATGTCAAGGACAAACGTGTGCAAACCCATATAACGTAAGTATGACAGTAATATAACAAAAATGTGCACAATACTATATTAATATAATAAAAGTGTGTCAAAGAAGACGTTTAATTAATTTAATTTTAATTACTAAATTCTTTATCCATCGTTTTTTAGGAACAAGTGACACAGTCGAGCGACGACGAAGGCAAGAGTAACGAAAGTGACAGCGAAGAAATATTCGAACAAAATATTTTTAATTTACACATTTTAATTGTTAATTTAACTTTTAATTGTTTCACTTTTTTAAATTTGCTTAAAATCAAAATAATTTTTAATTGATGTGATTTGGTATAAACCTATTTTCTGAGGTTAAAAATAAAGTGAAATTCAGCATTATGGAAAAATGTCAATAACTCATTTCCCCCAACGGCTATCAACTGGCTAAAAACTAAAAAGAGGTTTTTTTTTGGTGTTACAATATGATATTACAATAGGTGCCGAATTAACCTCTCGGCTATATTTTTTCCGGATAATGAGGTTATTTTTGTTAAAATGACTGGACAGTATAAAATACAGTATAAAGTTATTTAAAAAATGTATTTGAAATAAAGTTTACATAGTTAGGATTTTTATAGGAAGGTTTGGGCCAACATTAATGAAGTAATTTTTTAATTTTTTCGAGATTTGTAAGAAACAATAACAAACAATTTTTTGAGGTAATTTTTGTTTCTTCCTGTTATATCATTAATTACAGACCACAATTTTTTAACATTTTACTTTAACAGAAGTTTAACATATTCAGATTCCATCTCAAAAAGCAAATGATCTTGATGTTATACCTGAAAAAACATCTAATGCAATGAAAAAAATATAAACAATCACATAAAACGTTTGTTCTCTACAAAAAAAGTCCATCATGTTAAGAAATTAAGATACATAATTGTTGAAGACACTTTATTTTAATTTTCTATATATTTATACAGAAAGAAAATATAAATTTATATAGATATATTTATAATGAAAGAATGCAATATCTTGTTTTAAATACTATAGTTTAAATGCTATTTATAGATTTTCCTTTGTTTGAATTTTAAGTTTCAGAATTGTGTGTCAATAGAAGCGGTACAGTTTGAATTTTAAGTTTGAGATTCTAAGCTTGATTTGTGCGTGTCAGTGGAAGTGTGATTGTGGTGCTTAATGTGCTAATGTTATGATAACATTTTGCAAAAAAATACGACGATTGGAACACAGCAACAAAAATGCCATCAAAAAACATTTTAAGTAGCATCCCTGTTTGAGAGAAATTACATTGGAAAAAAAATTGCTTAATCTTAAATAGAATCATAATTTATAATTAGATTTAAAATTTCATTGAAATATATTATGGTACTTAAAAGATATAAAGTTTATTATAAATAACTTTAGCGAACACGTTTGTGAACGTGTTTCTTCTGCGTCAGAGAATTACTTTTTTTTTTGATTTTCATCACCTGTTCGCTAAACTCTTTATTGAAGTAGAACTTATAGCTTGATATAGTCTTCCAATATTTTTTCTACATTATTATTTCAAGACTCCCTCAATCCTATATCTTAAATATTATCCACTTCTTTGACGAACAAGGCCGCGGTACTACAAGGGCATGGTGGAACTTGAACGCGGAACTGCTCGGGTTAATAAGGTCAAAAGTAGTAGTCATAAGAGTGGTTTTTCTGCTCGTACGTCATAGAGAGAGCAAAGGATTTAGAGCAATAGGTTTGCGTTTCTCGTTTTGCCAGTGAAAAAAATTGTAGCATTACGTGCAACAAAAATATTGCATTTTAACTTACTAGAAGTACTTACCTTTAAAAAAAAAATACAGCGACTATATCATTTTTCTCCTAAAGTATTGCAGTTGTAATCGATATAATTTCAAAAAAAAATTGTTTTCGACAATAAAAACGTATCGACGCGTAAAAGGAGAAGTGGGTCTAAAATTAATAGTTTTACTAAGTACGTAATTTATGGATGTTCCCTAAGAGATTATTGTTAAAATACCATAAATTATTCAATCTTTTAAACTTATATTTGTTCCCTAGCTTGTAGAAACATTTACCGGTAGTGACTTTTAATCATTATGAAATCCTTGAGCACATCATAATCGTGCATATAACTATTACTTCTCGATAGTTACACTAGATCTCTCTCTTTATTTTACTTCTTACATAACTAACAACACTTTCTGATAATTCCGCAGAGAAACTCAAAGTTGAAAAAAAAAATGCGATTAGCTTTTTTACTGTGTTTTATAAACATAAATAAAATATAACATAACAGATTAACAAAATAAATATCCTAATAACTTAATGCTTATTAATAACTAAACACTTAAAAAACCTATTGCATATTCCAAAATCTAAAATAAAATTATATTTTCTTCTACTGTTGCACATTTTAAATAGTTCATTTTATATTAAAAAAAAATTATTTATAGAAAATCCACATTTTAAATTAAATATTTCTATATATTAAAAGCACAATAGCAATATGCACAAAAGAAACATTTATATTAAAACCCACAATTCAATTTAGTGTTAACAAATCATCTTTATTACACAGAAATAAAGCATATTTGTTTAGTGTTAACAAATAAACTTTATTACACGGTAATAAAATTAATTAGTTATTATTCAAAATGACATTTGCAATATCTAAAAATATAAAACTATTAAACTATAGCAAAGCAAACATCAAGAATGAGTTCAGTATAAAAACCTAAAATGGTTAAGTAGCTAGAAAAAAAAATCATTTGCAATGGAATTGGTACTAAAACTAGTTCGATTAAGCAGTTGGGTTACAAACATCCATATGGTGTATTAATTTGGTACAAAAACCACAATGAATTTTTGGCATAAAAAACCAAACATGGTATTTAGTTAGTCGTAAATAGCTTATTAAGTTAACAATGTTGACTGAAAATTACTTCAGTTTTATTTTGTAAGCTTGTATTTCCATTGGAGAAATGTCGATGTTATTTTTGCTGTTCAGAAACTTGTGAGAATGCATTAGACTTAAAGATGTTTCTTCTAAATGTACGATATTTAATGGATCAAAAATTTCTGCATAAGTCACCTAAAAAAAAAAAAAAATTAACATTTCCAACTATCTAATAAAAGACGTAAATATCTTAAAGACAAATAACTCACTTCATCTATTGAACAAATTCTTTTAAACGCACAGTCAAATCCTACACGATGAAGAAACAGTGCAGCAGTATCACTAGGAGCAACTCTAATGTTATCTTGTAACAATTTCAAGTTAACTAAGTGTAAATCACAAGGTAAAGGAATTTTGAGACCAGAAAAACCTGAATTGAACTGATTAATAGGAACACCTGCAGCAATAAGAAAATCATACATGGGATATTGTAATTGATGGGATAAGGATATACTTAAAATTGAGGGATACGCAGTCGGTGAAGTTTCCTAAACCATAAGGAAATATTATAAATTAAAAATATAATGTCATCATCAAGACTTACAACAATATTCACACAATAACTCATAAAACAATAACAAAATGATTTGACATCACAGGGTTCCCACTATTAAAACTGAGGCTAAAAGTAAGGATTTTAAGGAGATTTAAGGAGATATTTTCCTAATATTTAAGGAGATTTGGTCACAAACGACACTTTTTTTTAAGAAAAAGTAAGGAGAATTAAGGAGAAAACATTAGAAACAGAATCTTATTTTTTTCAATAAATTTTAAATATAAACAGAAAAATTATTATAAATTAATATATATTACTTTACATATATATAAATATATATATAATAGAAATATAGGTCTGCAAACTATCAATGAACTAGATATTTTTTTCTTTTGTAATAAGCATAATCCTTCACTTTAATAAAATTTCCTAGATGATTAAAAAATAAAAAAAAATAAGGAGAAATTAAGGAGAGCAGTCAAACATCATCTTTTTTAAGGTTATTTAAGGAGAATTTTTTTTTAAAGGATATTTAAGGTTTTTAAGGAGGAGTGGGAACCCTGCATCATCACACCATGACATAAACAACAAATAATATAATCAAGATTTTTCTACTTAGGGGAATCTTACCTGTGGTGAAGCATTATCAAAATTTTCTAAAATAAGCCTAAACACTGAAAGCGTTTCCCTGTTGTCCGTAACACCTTGTCCTAATCCCCGGTTATCATCTTGATTTAATCTTCTATCTAATACAACTTCAATAAAACCTGGAAAAAAAGTTATGTTTAGTTTTTTTCTACCTATTTTTAAAAAATTTTTGATGATATATTGTGCTTCATAAATTATTATATACTGTGTACTTCATAAAAAATCATATAATATTTGCTTCATAAAACATTGTATACTGTGTACTTCATAAAACATCATATAATATTTGCTTCATAAAACATTGTATACTGTGTACTTCATAAAACATCATATAATATTTGCTTCATAAAACATTGTATATTGTGTGCGTCATAAAAACATATATTATGTGCTTCATAAAGCATCATAAATAATGTGCTTCATAAAAGATCATATTATTACATGTTTTATATAATATAAAAAATACATAAAACTATTGAATTTTAAGATGGAAAAAATTGGGAAAAAGATGGATAGAAAAGAAAAGACTAAAAAAATTAAAATTAAAATTTATTTACCTTGCTCAAGACTCGCAACACCATTTGCCTGTTGTGTTTGCAGAGTAATTCTAGATTTTTCATCTTGTATAAATATCATTGAAGGTGCAGGATAAAAATTTGCTTGTAAAGGCAATTTTGCCAAAGTTTTACGTCTTTGCATCTACATAAAAGTGAACACATTCAAACACAAAATATATAATTCAAGAATAGATTGTTGTAGCAAAAAATTATATTCAAAAAAAATTATTTTTTTCTTACTCCCCTCAAGAGCAAATTAGTTAAAATCTAAAAAAACTTATTCTAGAAGTAAAACATAATCTGGTGTATATGGTGTAGTGAAGGCACATAAGCCTGAACAATCTTACCCAATACGAATTGTAGTATATACAATAGGCACACCAAACTACAGAATTTCAAATTACTTAGTAAAACTAATACAACCAATATTAGTATGTTGGTAATATACTAATATTGGTTGTATTAATAACACTAAATTTTCTAGACATATGCATAATAAATAACAAAAAAGGTAAATATGAACTTAAATTACACAGAAAAAATGCAATTACTAACATTCAAGTTAAGGCAACATCAAACCATGACCCACAAATTTTAAATGGAATATTCAAGGGTTTCGTACATAGAGCATTTAATGTATGAAGTCAGAAACATATAGAAAATGAACTGAAATTCCTTATTCAAGTATTTGTCGAAAATGGCTACAAACAGTCCAATCTCATGAAAATCATAAAAGAAATAAAACTAAAGAACAAAAAATCACTAGTGACTAAAAACATTGAAAAATCACCAGTATGTATCCAACGATTTTGTTACCTTGGGTACCAATATTGCCTCCCAAATTAACTAAGGTGTTTAGGAAGGCAGGATATAAAACGGTCTTCAAATCAAACCTGAACCTAGAGGCAATATTAACATCAAGAAATAAATACAAACTACAAATAAACAGCCACCTAGGAGTCTACCTTATTAAATGTCACTGTAGCAAAAAGTATATAGGTAAAACAAAATGCAAATAAAAACACGCATGCAACAACACAAAACAGTACAATAGGAAATAAAACAGAGCGATCTGCATTAGCCACACACATGAGGCATTGTACACAACAAATTAACTGGGACAGTTGCAGAACTCTAAAAGTTGATGCTAAAAAGTTTGATGGGAAAGTTTGTGAGGCACTTGAAATACAGTAGCACCAATGTGCCCCTCAACAAAATGGTATCAATTTAAATGAGGGACAATATGTGTCAACCAAATTTCAGACACCATTTCTGGCACACTTACGTCAAAAAAAAAAGATGAAACCATCCCATTGACATAAAATAGAACTGCTGTTTTAAAAATAAAATATAAACAAAAAAAGAAGTATTATTATTGAACAGATTATGAACTCCTTAATGTTTATTAGAGAAAAAAGTAATCTCTTGATGTGGTTGCTAGGGCATTTGAGCACTTTTTATTGTTATGAATTCTTTACTCTCGAATACGAGATATATATATCTATATATCTATATATCTATATATCTATATATCTATCTATCTATATATATATATATATATATATATATATATATATATATATATATATATATATATATATATATATATATATATATATATACTATATTTTTTTCAGATATAAAATATTTTTCAAAATAATAGGGTCCTGTCAAATTTTTAAGGGTCTTGAAGCAACCCTAAAAATATTTTTTATTCAAAAAAATTTTAAACCCAGTGTTTTTGTAGAACACATTTAGTTAAGTGCAGCAGACAATTTTAAAAAAAGTTGTTTTTTGAACCTCCCTAATATATATATATATATATATATATATATATATATATATATATATATATATATATATATATATATATATATATATATATATATATATATATATATATATATATATATATATATATGCAATAAACATAAACACCTAAGGATATGAATTTATTTCAAGTCCATATAACCATAATAAAAAACCAAAAGATCGATAATTTAAAAAATATCTGAAAGTTTACAATCTTTTAATTGAAATTACATAATTTATTTTTTCAAAAATTTATTCAAGTCCCCAAAGACAAGAAACACAAAAAGAGTATTAAAAGTTTCTAAAAGTGCAATAAGTTTTGAAAAGAGAAAAAGATTTGAAGAAGAGGTAAAAGGTAAATTGATTAAATCTAAATTTGTTAAATTGATTAAAAATGTTAAATTAAGCAGTAAAAATTATTTTTTGGCTACAGCAGATGAAGAGGCATAACTCTGATTATTACCCTCTCACAACTCTATAACTCTGAAATACAAATCTTGATAGACAAGGCTGCTGCGTGGCAAAACAAGTTTAGCGCGGTACTACCAGTGACGTGGTGAGAATCAAACTCGGAATCTCTCACTTATAAAGTGAGTGCTCTACCACTACACCACTACCGCATCAACTATAAATTTTTGTTTAAATCTATTGTTTTTTTGAGTATAAAATTTAAGTAACTGATTTTTATTTACAAGCATTATTATTATGAATTCTCTATAAACATCTGATTATTTTGAATTAAGGTTGATATACTTTTGCATTAAATTTTTTTAATGAGTGATGGATCATAACCTTTTTAAAATAAAACCTTTAGAGTTCTGTCAGGGTTAGGGTTAAACTGGGGATACCAAGAAGTCATTATTATATCTTCTGAAGAACTTGCGAGGGAGAAAATTGTAAGTTGATTTTATTTTTTAGTAAAATATTTTTGCTGTCAAGTCTATGTTTAATTACTTAATTACTTATATAAATAAATTACTTAAATACTTGTATAAATTAATTACTTAAATACTTATATAAATTAATCACTTAAATACTTAAATAATACAATCAAAGTTATATTTGTTATAAAGTACATCCTGCATAAATCAAAATTAAAAATCTCAGTGCAAGAGAGCCAATGATTTATTTCTTCTAGTTGAAAGTTAAATTTAGCATAAGGTTTATTTTTAAATTCCCGTTGAACTTTATCATACTATCACTTAATTGTACGCTGGTTAAGTCGAACCATTTGCTAACTCGCACAGGATTTTTGGGTCTATTTGACTAAGATAAATCATTTAATAAATCATAATACATATTACAAATAAAGTCTTAATTAATGGCATAAAGACTTGATCATTTGAATAAAGACTTAGCTATTCAAATAAAATTTATGAAAAATAGTTTGAATACTTAACCTAAGCATATATAGTAATTCTGATTAAATTTAGTTTATTTTTATTTGCAATTATGGACTCTAGTATCAAATGTCATTAAAGCCAACCATTTTCCTAATATTACCACATACAAGACAAAGCTTCATAGTAATCTTAAAGTGCTAAATAAAACATTTCCTGTTATAAACAAGAATCTTCTCTCTTAAAGAAATTACAAAATATATATACACACACACAGTATATTTTATTAGGTCAATCGAAACTGGGAACTGTCTTTACAGTTCTACTGCCCTATTGATTAATTCATCAGATGAAACACATGAGATTCTTCGACTCCTAACTTCACTTGAGTTATTTGAGAAAGCAACATTTTACTCAGCACACCCAATGATTTTGAATCAGGTAAAATCTAAAAGTTTCTCTAATGCTTTTATGGTATATGTTTCATTTGAGCCTTCTGATTACTTTTCTGAGTATAAAGACATAATTACTTCTGATCTTATAAAAGAAGAAGTCTATAATAATTGTAAAAGCAATAAATTTGCTTTCTTAATTGCATTGTCTACAGTATTAAATAAGTAGATTTGGTCTATATATTCTGAATTCGGCCTCAAGAAATATAAAAAGTTGTTCAATGTAAGTTTTCCACAAAGTAATCATAAAGCAAATAAAGACATTTTGAGCATTTTATGGTGTGAACACAGATTGATCTTCTATTTTCTTAAGATAAAGGCATGTGGTCACCTGATCATTTTCCCCCTATTGTAAAAAGAGAAGTATCAATCTCTTTTTACTACTAAGGTTCTTAATTTAAATCGTCAAACTTTTAAAAATCAGATTGCACATCAGATCAGTCTTTAAGCCTTCCTTTTTATGATATTTCTACTTACTATGAGCAAGGTTAACATTTAAATGCTGGTAAAGATGATTCTTTATTGTTGGATCTAATTAGAAAAGTATTTATTCCTAACTCATCTTTAATTTTTCCTGTTTTTGGTGAGAAAAAAAAAACGATCATTTTTAAATAAATGGCTACTTGAATATTTATGGTTAGCTTACTCACAGATTGAAGATGGAGCAAACTGCCTTCCATGTACACTGTTTAGTAGTAATATTCCAAACAATACATCAATAATAAACTTAATTCGAAAAACTTTTACAATATGGAGTAATGCAACTTGTGTTTAGACAGATTACAATAATAGTTGTCAACTTCACCAAATGTCTATGTATTGTCCTAATATGTTGCAAACTAGATCTAATTCAAAACAAAATCTTATTGAAGTTGATAGTATAACATTGATAATATAAGAAAGAAACTTATTTTAAGTAATCAAAATAAATTAATTCCAATCATAAAAATAATTCCTTTTCTCGGTCGGAATGAAATTGCTTATCAATGTTATTGTGATGACAGTAAATATCATCCAGATATTAGAGAAACATGTAAAGACAATATTGGTATTGGTAATTTTATAGAACTTTTAATTTTCGTATTGAAGCTGGTGATAAACTTCTTGAGCAACATATTCATTTTGCTCCTAAAAACACAACATATATATCTAAAACTTCTCAAAACC